>NC_064534.1:42534456-42621956 GCF_023856365.1 Brienomyrus brachyistius
TAAAGAGACAGCTTTTTACACACAGTTTTAAACAAAGTACTGATATTATTCCTCTTCAACTGACCGCTTTGTTTTCTATGCAAAAACCACTTCGCCACAGAAGACTCGATATTATTGGCATAGCAAGTTCTGCTCTTCTCCTTTCAAAACTTGCTAAAAGCTGTATTTAAAAGAACAGATTGGCCGGGGTAATTCACACCCTTCAATGCCAGCTTAATGTTTAGGTTAGTGGGAATCACAGAGGAATTAGGGATGGAAACTTCGTTGCTGGTGGTAGAAGCGGTCTGGTGAATTTTTAGAGAGAAGAGGCCGTCGATGTTTGAATGTAGAAAATTGTTCTGGCTGCAGCCTGCAGTATGGACTTGTTGGTGTGTGTAGCTCCCAGTGTTCTGACAGCGCGACGTTTTGGGGAAGCATGTGATTCAGCAGCTACCAGTGGGCTTCGTGCGGCGGAGATTTTGTGGCTGTTAGCGGAGTTGATAACAGAGGGTCGTTAAGAGAAGCCTGCATGCAGTAGGCAAAGGAGTAATGTTTGCCGGCGGGGGACGTGCGGCGATTAACCTGTGCGGTAGTGAAAAGGAGTTAAAAAGAAGGAAGTGTGCGGATGCGGAAAGAATGGAATAATTGTGGTAGGCTGCTGGCTGAGTAGTTTGGTGAATGTTTGGTGTGGTTCCGGCACTTCCGATTGGATGGTGGGGCTGCAGTGTGAGTCAGATAAAAAAAAAAAAAAAAACAGGAGTAGGATCCAATGGGACTAACTGGCTTGTATAGAGGCGTGTAATGCAAAAGGGCTGTTTTTGGTAGTTTTTCGCGCTCACGGCCATACCACCCTGAACACGCCCGATCTCGTCCGATCTCAGAAGCCAAGCAGGATAGAGTCTGGTTAGTACTTGGATGGGAGACCTACTGGGATTACCCTGTGCTGTAAGCTTTTCTCACTTTTACTTTATACAGGGGGCGCTCCACTTCTCGATTAATTTAAATCTATCACTCCCCTTCCATTTTACTATTTTATATATATATTTTTATTTTCTCTCATTCATAAAGGCAGCTTTTACACACCGTTTTACTCTAAATACTTCCTGGTAATTCTAGGTGCTGTAAGCTGTTCGTGCCTTTATTCCACCAGGGCGCGATCTTCTCACAAACTTGAAGACTGTCACTCCCCATTCACGTTTTACAACTTATTGTTAATGATAAAGAGACAGCTTTTTACACACAGTTTTAAACAAAGTACTGATATTATTCCTCTTCAACTGACCGCTTTGTTTTCTATGCAAAAACCACTTCGCCACAGAAGACTCGATATTATTGGCATAGCAAGTTCTGCTCTTCTCCTTTCAAAACTTGCTAAAAGCTGTATTTAAAAGAACAGATTGGCCGGGGTAATTCACACCCTTCAATGCCAGCTTAATGTTTAGGTTAGTGGGAATCACAGAGGAATTAGGGATGGAAACTTCTTTGCTGGTGGTAGAAGCTCTCTGGTGAATTTTTAGAGAGAAGAGGCCGTCGATGTTTGAATGTAGAAAATTGTTCTGGCTGCAGCCTGCAGTATGGACTTGTTGGTGTGTGTAGCTCCCAGTGTTCTGACAGCGTGACGTTTTGGGGAAGCATGTGATTCAGCAGCTACCAGTGGGCTTCGTGCGGCGGAGATTTTGTGGCTGTTAGCGGAGTTGATAATAGAGGGTCGTTAAGAGAAGCCTGCATGCGGTAGGCAAAGGAGTAATGTTTGCTGGCGGGGGACGTGCGGCGATTAACCTGTGCGGTAGTGAAAAGGAGTTAAAGAGAAGGAAGTGTGCGGATGCGGAAAGAATGGAATAATTGTGGTAGGCTGCCGGCTGAGTAGTTTGGTGAATGTTTGGTGTGGTTCCGGCACTTCCGATTGGATGGTGGGGCTGCAGTGTGAGTCAGATAAAAAAAAAAAAAAAAACCAGGAGTAGGATCCAATGGGACCAACTGGCATGTATAGAGGCGTGTAATGTAAAAGGGCTGTTTTTGGTAGCATCTCTCGCTTACGGCCATACCACCCTGAACACGCCCGATCTCGTCTGATCTCGGAAGCCAAGCAGGGTAGGGTCTGGTTAGTACTTGGATGGGAGACCACCTGGGAATACCAGGTGCTGTAAGCTTTTCTCACTTTTACTTTATACAGGGGGCGCTCCACTTCACGATTAATTTAAATCTATCACTCCCCTTCCATTTTACTATTTTATTTATATATTTTTATTTTCTCTCTTTCATAAAGGCAGCTTTTACACACCGTTTTACTCTAAATACTGCCTGGTAATTCTAGGTGCTGTAAGCTCTTCGTGCCTTTATTCCACCAGGGCGCGATCTTCTCACAAACTTGAAGACTGTCACTCCCCATTCACGTTTTACAACTTATTGTTAATGATAAAGAGACAGCTTTTTACACACAGTTTTAAACAATGTACTGATATTATTCCTCTTCAACTGACCGCTTTGTTTTCTATGCAAAAACCACTTCGCCACTGAAGACTCGATATTATTGGCATAGCAAGTTCTGCTCTTCTCCTTTCAAAACTTGCTAAAAGCTGTATTTAAAAGAACAGATTGGCCGGGGTAATTCACACCCTTCAATGCCAGCTTAATGTTTAGGTTAGTGGGAATCACAGAGGAATTAGGGATGGAAACTTCTTTGCTGGTGGTAGAAGCGGTCTGGTGAATTTTTAGAGAGAAGAGGCCGTCGATGTTTGAATGTAGAAAATTGTTCTGGCTGCAGCCTGCAGTATGGACTTGTTGGTGTGTGTAGCTCCCAGTGTTCTGACAGCGTGACGTTTTGGGGAAGCATGTGATTCAGCAGCTACCAGTGGGCTTCGTGCGGTGGAGATTTTGTGGCTGTTAGCGGAGTTGATAATAGAGGGTCGTTAAGAGAAGCCTGCATGCGGTAGGCAAAGGAGTAATGTTTGCTGGCGGGGGACGTGCGGCGATTAACCTGTGCGGTAGTGAAAAGGAGTTAAAGAGAAGGAAGTGTGCGGATGCGGAAAGAATGGAATAATTGTGGTAGGCTGCCGGCTGAGTAGTTTGGTGAATGTTTGGTGTGGGTCCGGCGTTGCCGATTGGATGGTGGGGCTGCAGTGTGAGTCAGATAAAAAAAAAAAAAAAACCAGGAGTAGGATCCAATGGGACCAACTGGCATGTATAGAGGCGTGTAATGCAAAATGGCTGTTTTTGGTCGCGTCTCTCGCTTATGGCCATACCACCCTGAACACGCCCGATCTTGTCTGATCTCGGAAGCTAAGCAGGGTAGGGTCTGGTTAGTACTTGGATGGGAGACCACCTGGGAATACCAGGTGCTGTAAGCTTTTCTCACTTTTACTTTATACAGGGGGCGCTCCACTTCACGATTAATTTAAATCTATCACTCCCCTTCCATTTTACTATTTTATATATATATTTTTATTTTCTCTCTTTCATAAAGGCAGCTTTTACACACCGTTTTACTCTAAATACTGCCTGGTAATTCTAGGTGCTGTAAGCTCTTCGTGCCTTTATTCCACCAGGGCGCGATCTTCTCACAAACTTGAAGACTGTCACTCCCCATTCACGTTTTACAACTTATTTGTAATGATAAAGAGACAGCTTTTTACACACAGTTTTAAACAAAGTACTGATATTATTCCTCTTCAACTGACCGCTTTGTTTTCTATGCAAAAACCACCTCGCCACAGAAGACTCGATATTATTGGCATAGCAAGTTCTGCTCTTCTCCTTTCAAAACTTGCTAAAAGCTGTATTTAAAAGAACAGATTGGCCGGGGTAATTCACACCCTTCAATGCCAGCTTAATGTTTAGGTTAGTGGGAATCACAGAGGAATTAGGGATGGAAACTTCTTTGCTGGTGGTAGAAGCGGTCTGGTGAATTTTTAGAGAGAAGAGGCCGTCGATGTTTGAATGTAGAAAATTGTTCTGGCTGCAGCCTGCAGTATGGACTTGTTGGTGTGTGTAGCTCCCAGTGTTCTAACAGCGCGACGTTTTGGGGAAGCATGTGATTCAGCAGCTACCAGTGGGCTTCGTGCGGCGGAGATTTTGTGGCTGTTAGCGGAGTTGATAACAGAGGGTCGTTAAGAGAAGCCTGCATGCAGTAGGCAAAGGAGTAATGTTTGCCGGCGGGGGACGTGCGGCGATTAACCTGTGCGGTAGTGAAAAGGAGTTAAAAAGAAGGAAGTGTGCGGATGCGGAAAGAATGGAATAATTGTGGTAGGCTGCCGGCTGAGTAGTTTGGTGAATGTTTGGTGTGGGTCCGGCGCTGCCGATTGGATGGTGGGGCTGCAGTGTGAGTCAGAAAAAAAAAAAAAAAGAACATTAGTAGGATCCAATGGGACCAACTGTCATGTATAGAGGCGTGTAATGCAAAAGGGCTCTTTTTGGTAGCATTTCTCGCTTACGGCCATACCACCCTGAACACGCCTGATCTCGTCTGATCTCGGAAGCCAAGCAGGGTAGGGTCTGGTTAGTACTTGGATGGGAGACCTCCTGGGAATACCAGGTGCTGTAAGCTTTTCTCACTTTTACTTTATACAGGGGGCGCTCCACTTCACGATTAATTTAAATCTATCACTCCCCTTCCATTTTACTATTTTATATATATATTTTTATTTTCTCTCTTTCATAAAGGCAGCTTTTACACACCGTTTTACTCTAAATACTGCCTGGTAATTCTAGGTGCTGTAAGCTCTTCGTGCCTTTATTCCACCAGGGCG
The DNA here is from genome assembly GCF_023856365.1 of Brienomyrus brachyistius. NCBI lineage: Eukaryota > Metazoa > Chordata > Actinopteri > Osteoglossiformes > Mormyridae > Brienomyrus > Brienomyrus brachyistius. The sequence goes on from NC_064534.1 coordinate 42,539,181, forward strand.
CGATCTTCTCACAAACTTGAAGACTGTCACTCCCCATTCACGTTTTACAACTTATTGTTAATGATAAAGAGACAGCTTTTTACACACAGTTTTAAACAAAGTACTGATATTATTCCTCTTCAACTGACCGCTTTGTTTTCTATGCAAAAACCACTTCGCCACAGAAGACTCGATATTATTGGCATAGCAAGTTCTGCTCTTCTCCTTTCAAAACTTGCTAAAAGCTGTATTTAAAAGAACAGATTGGCCGGGGTAATTCACACCCTTCAATGCCAGCTTAATGTTTAGGTTAGTGGGAATCACAGAGGAATTAGGGATGGAAACTTCGTTGCTGGTGGTAGAAGCGGTCTGGTGAATTTTTAGAGAGAAGAGGCCGTCGATGTTTGAATGTAGAAAATTGTTCTGGCTGCAGCCTGCAGTATGGACTTGTTGGTGTGTGTAGCTCCCAGTGTTCTGACAGCGCGACGTTTTGGGGAAGCATGTGATTCAGCAGCTACCAGTGGGCTTCGTGCGGCGGAGATTTTGTGGCTGTTAGCGGAGTTGATAACAGAGGGTCGTTAAGAGAAGCCTGCATGCAGTAGGCAAAGGAGTAATGTTTGCCGGCGGGGGACGTGCGGCGATTAACCTGTGCGGTAGTGAAGAGGAGTTAAAAAGAAGGAAGTGTGCAGATGCGGAAAGAATGGAATAATTGTGGTAGGCTGCCGGCTGAGTAGTTTGGTGAATGTTTGGTGTGGGTCCGGCGCTGCCGATTGGATGGTGGGGCTGCAGTGTGAGTCAGATAAAAAAAAAACAAAAAACAGGAGTAGGATCCAATGGGACCAACTGGCATGTATAGAGGCGTGTAATGCAAAAGGGCTGTTTTTGGTCGCGTCTCTCGCTTATGGCCATACCACCCTGAACACGCCCGATCTCGTCTGATCTCGGAAGCTAAGCAGGGTAGGGTCTGGTTAGTACTTGGATGGGAGACCACCTGGGAATACCAGGTGCTGTAAGCTTTTCTCACTTTTACTTTATACAGGGGGCGCTCCACTTCACGATTAATTTAAATCTATCACTCCTCTTCCATTTTACTATTTTATATATATATTTTTATTTTCTCTCTTTCATAAAGGCAGCTTTTACACACCGTTTTACTCTAAATACTGCCTGGTAATTCTAGGTGCTGTAAGCTGTCCGTGCCTTTATTCCACCAGGGCGCGATCTTCTCACAAACTTGAAGACTGTCACTCCCCATTCACGTTTTACAACTTATTGTTAATGATAAAGAGACAGCTTTTTACACACAGTTTTAAACAAAGTACTGATATTATTCCTCTTCAACTGACCGCTTTGTTTTCTATGCAAAAACCACTTCGCCACAGAAGACTCGATATTATTGGCATAGCAAGTTCTGCTCTTCTCCTTTCAAAACTTGCTAAAAGCTGTATTTAAAAGAACAGATTGGCCGGGGTAATTCACACCCTTCAATGCCAGCTTAATGTTTAGGTTAGTGGGAATCACAGAGGAATTAGGGATGGAAACTTCTTTGCTGGTGGTAGAAGCGGTCTGGTGAATTTTTAGAGAGAAGAGGCCGTCGATGTTTGAATGTAGAAAATTGTTCTGGCTGCAGCCTGCAGTATGGACTTGTTGGTGTGTGTAGCTCCCAGTGTTCTGACAGCGCGACGTTTTGGGGAAGCATGTGATTCGGCAGCTACCAGTGGGCTTCGTGCGGCGGAGATTTTGTGGCTGTTAGCGGAGTTGATAACAGAGGGTCGTTAAGAGAAGCCTGCATGCAGTAGGCAAAGGAGTAATGTTTGCCGGCGGGGGACGTGCGGCGATTAACCTGTGCGGTAGTGAAAAGGAGTTAAAAAGAAGGAAGTGTGCGGATGCGGAAAGAATGGAATAATTGTGGTAGGCTGCCGGCTGAGTAGTTTGGTGACTGTTTGGTGTGGGTCCGGCGCTGCCGATTGGATGGTGGTGCTGCAGTGTGAGTCAGATAAAAAAAAAAAAAAAACCAGGAGTATGATCCAATGGGACTAACTGGCATGTATAGACGCGTGTAATGCAAAAGGGCTGTTTTTGGTCATGTCTCTCGCTTATGGCCATACCACCCTGAACACGCCCGATCTCATCCGATCTCGGAAGCCAAGCAGGGTAGGGTCTGGTTAGTACTTGGATGGGAGACCTCCTGGGAATACCAGGTGCTCTAAGCTTTTCTCACTTTTACTTTATACAGGGGGCGCTCCACTTCACGATTAATTTAAATCTATCACTCCCCTTCCATTTTACTATTTTATATATGTATTTTTATTTTCTCTCTTTCATAAAGGCAGCTTTTACACACCGTTTTACTCTAAATACTGCCTGGTAATTCTAGGTGCTGTAAGCTCTTCGTGCCTTTATTCCACCAGGGCGCGATCTTCTCACAAACTTGAAGACTGTCACTCCCCATTCACGTTTTACAACTTATTGTTAATGATAAAGAGACAGCTTTTTACACACAGTTTTAAACAAAGTACTGATATTATTCCTCTTCAACTGACCGCTTTGTTTTCTATGCAAAAACCACTTCGCCACAGAAGACTCGATATTATTGGCATAGCAAGTTCTGCTCTTCTCCTTTCAAAACTTGCTAAAAGCTGTATTTAAAAGAACAGATTGGCCGGGGTAATTCACACCCTTCAATGCCAGCTTAATGTTTAGGTTAGTGGGAATCACAGAGGAATTAGGGATGGAAACTTCGTTGCTGGTGGTAGAAGCGGTCTGGTGAATTTTTAGAGAGAAGAGGCCGTCGATGTTTGAATGTAGAAAATTGTTCTGGCTGCAGCCTGCAGTATGGACTTGTTGGTGTGTGTAGCTCCCAGTGTTCTGACAGCGCGATGTTTTGGGGAAGCATCTGATTCAGCAGCTACCAGTGGGCTTCGTGCGGCGGAGATTTTGTGGCTGTTAGCGGAGTTGATAACAGAGGGTCGTTAAGAGAAGCCTGCATGCAGTAGGCAAAGGAGTAATGTTTGCCGGCGGGGGACGTGCGGCGATTAACCTGTGCGGTAGTGAAAAGGAGTTAAAAAGAAGGAAGTGTGCGGATGCGGAAAGAATGGAATAATTGTGGTAGGCTGCCGGCTGAGTAGTTTGGTGAATGTTTGGTGTGGGTCCGGCGCTGCCGATTGGATGGTGGGGCTGCAGTGTGAGTCAGATAAAAAAAATAAAATAACCAGGAGTAGGATCCAATGGGACTAACTGGCATGTATAGAGGCGTGTAATGCAAAAGGGCTGTTTTTGGTCGCGTCTTTCGCTTATGGCCATACCACCCTGAACACGCCCGATCTCATCCGATCTCGGAAGCCAAGCAGGGTAGGGTCTGGTTAGTACTTGGATGGGAGACCTCCTGGGAATACCAGGTGCTGTAAGCTTTTCTCACTTTTACTTTATACAGGGGGCGCTCCACTTCACGATTAATTTAAATCTATCACTCCCCTTCCATTTTACTATTTTATATATATATATATATTTTTCTCTCATTCATAAAGGCAGCTTTTACACACCGTTTTACTCTAAATACTTCCTGGTAATTCTAGGTGCTGTAAGCTGTTCGTGCCTTTATTCCACCAGGGCGCGATCTTCTCACAAACTTGAAGACTGTCACTCCCCATTCACGTTTTACAACTTATTGTTAATGATAAAGAGACAGCTTTTTACACACAGTTTTAAACAAAGTACTGATATTATTCCTCTTCAACTGACCGCTTTGTTTTCTATGCAAAAACCACTTCGCCACAGAAGACTCGATATTATTGGAATAGCAAGTTCTGCTCTTCTCCTTTCAAAACTTGCTAAAAGCTGTATTTAAAAGAACAGATTGGCCGGGGTAATTCACACCCTTCAATGCCAGCTTAATGTTTAGGTTAGTGGGAATCACAGAGGAATTAGGGATGGAAACTTCTTTGCTGGTGGTAGAAGCGGTCTGGTGAATTTTTAGAGAGAAGAGGCCGTCGATGTTTGAATGTAGAAAATTGTTCTGGCTGCAGCCTGCAGTATGGACTTGTTGGTGTGTGTAGCTCCCAGTGTTCTGACAGCGCAATGTTTTGGGGAAGCATGTGATTCAGCAGCTACCAGTGGGCTTCGTGCGGCGGAGATTTTGTGGCTGTTAGCGGAGTTGATAAAAGAGGGTCGTTAATAGAAGCCTGCATGCAGTAGGCAAAGGAGTAATGTTTGCCGGCGGGGGACGTGCGGCGATTAACCTGTGCGGTAGTGAAAAGGAGTTAAAAAGAAGGAAGTGTGCGGATGCGGAAAGAATGGAATAATTGTGGTAGGCTGCCGGCTGAGTAGTTTGGTGAATGTTTGGTGTGGGTCCGGCGCTGCCGATTGGATGGTGGGGCTGCAGTGTGAGTCAGATAAAAAAAAAAAAAGAACATTAGTAGTATCCAATGGGACCAACTGGCATGTATAGAGGCGTGTAATGCAAAAGGGCTGTTTTTGGTAGCTTCTCTCGCTTACGGCCATACCACCCTGAACACGCCCGATCTCGTCTGATCTTGGAAGCTAAGCAGGGTTGGGTCTGGTTAGTACTTGGATGGGAGACCACCTGGGAATACCAGGTGCTGTAAGCTTTTCTCACTTTTACTTTATACAGGGGGCGCTCCACTTCACGATTAATTTAAATCTATCACTCCCCTTCCATTTTACTATTTTATATATATATATATATATATATTTTTTTTTCTCTCATTCATAAAGGCAGCTTTTAGAAACCGTTTTACTCTAAATACTTCCTGGTAATTCTAGGTGCTGTAAGCTGTTCGTGCCTTTATTCCACCAGGGCGCGATCTTCTCACAAACTTGAAGACTGTCACTCCCCATTCACGTTTTACAACTTATTGTTAATGATAAAGAGACAGCTTTTTACAAACAGTTTTAAACAAAGTACTGATATTATTCCTCTTCAACTGACCGCTTTGTTTTCTATGCAAAAACCACTTCGCCACAGAAGACTCGATATTATTGGCATAGCAAGTTCTGCTCTTCTCCTTTCAAAACTTGCTAAAAGCTGTATTTAAAAGAACAGATTGGCCGGGGTAATTCACACACTTCAATGCCAGCTTAATGTTTAGGTTAATGGGAATCACAGAGGAATTAGGGATGGAAACTTCTTTGCTGGTGGTAGAAGCGGTCTGGTGAATTTTTAGAGAGAAGAGGCCGTCGATGTTTGAATGTAGAAAATTGTTCTGGCTGCAGCCTGCAGTATGGACTTGTTGGTGTGTGTAGCTCCCAGTGTTCTGACAGCGCGATGTTTTGGGGAAGCATCTGATTCAACAGCTACCAGTGGGCTTCGTGCGGCGGAGATTTTGTGGCTGTTAGCGGAGTTGATAACAGAGGGTCGTTAAGAGAAGCCTGCATGCAGTAGGCAAAGGAGTAATGTTTGCCGGCGGGGGACGTGCGGCGATTAACCTGTGCGGTAGTGAAAAGGAGTTAAAAAGAAGGAAGTGTGCGGATGCGGAAAGAATGGAATAATTGTGGTAGGCTGCCGGCTGAGTAGTTTGGTGAATGTTTGGTGTGGGTCCGGCGCTGCCGATTGGATGGTGGTGCTGCAGTGTGAGTCAGATAAAAAAAAAAAAAACCAGGAGTATGATCCAATGGGACTAACTGGCATGTATAGAGGCGTGTAATGCAAAAGGGCTGTTTTTGGTCACGTCTCTCGCTTATGGCCATACCACCCTGAACACGCCCGATCTCATCTGATCTCGGAAGCCAAGCAGGGTAGGGTCTGGTTAGTACTTGGATGGGAGACCTCCTGGGAATACCAGGTGCTGTAAGCTTTTCTCACTTTTACTTTATACAGGGGGCGCTCCACTTCACGATTAATTTAAATCTATCACTCCCCTTCCATTTTACTATTTTATATATATATATATTTTTCTCTCATTCATAAAGGCAGCTTTTACACACCATTTTACTTTAAATACTTCCTGGTAATTCTAGGTGCTGTAAGCTGTTCGTGCCTTTATTCCACCAGGGCGCGATCTTCTCACAAACTTGAAGACTGTCACTCCCCATTCACGTTTTACAACTTATTGTTAATGATAAAGAGACAGCTTTTTACACACAGTTTTAAACAAAGTACTGATATTATTCCTCTTCAACTGACCGCTTTGTTTTCTATGCAAAAACCACTTCGCCACAGAAGACTCGATATTATTGGCATAGCAAGTTCTGCTCTTCTCCTTTCAAAACTTGCTAAAAGCTGTATTTAAAAGAACAGATTGGCCGGGGTAATTCACACCCTTCAATGCCAGCTTAATGTTTAGGTTAGTGGGAATCACAGAGGAATTAGGGATGGAAACTTCTTTGCTGGTGGTAGAAGCGGTCTGGTGAATTTTTAGAGAGAAGAGGCCGTCGATGTTTGAATGTAGAAAATTGTTCTAGCTGCAGCCTGCAGTATGGACTTGTTGGTGTGTGTAGCTCCCAGTGTTCTGACAGCGCGACGTTTTGGGGAAGCATGTGATTCAGCAGCTACCAGTGGGCTTCGTGCGGCGGAGATTTTGTGGCTGTTAGCGGAGTTGATAACAGAGGGTCGTTAAGAGAAGCCTGCATGCAGTAGGCAAAGGAGTAATGTTTGCCGGCGGGGGACGTGCGGCGATTAACCTGTGCGGTAGTGAAAAGGAGTTAAAAAGAAGGAAGTGTGCGGATGCTGTCACGGGACGTGGTGCGTGAGCGCGGAGGAGAGCGGCGAAGGTGCGGAAGGAGGAAGCAGGCAGGCAGGATACGGGACGAACGGGGTTTAATTGGGAATACGAGGATCTCACGCACACAAACATCCATGAACATCAATGACAGACAAAGCAAACTGGGGAGACCAGGACTTAAATACACGGAACAAGGCAGCAGGAAACAAGACATGACTGGGCAGGATCAGGAAATCACACGTGGGTAATTAGGGGGCGTGGCACACACGAGGAGCGGACGAGCCGGCCATGACAGAACCCCCCCCCCAAAGGCGCGCTACACCGGGCGCGCCAAGGAAGGGGGCGACGGACGGGACGAGGCAGAACAGGACCTGGAAAACAAAAACAGAATTAACGCACGACGGGGAACAGGACCGAAGCACAAAACAAGGCAAGAGACAGAACATAGGACAGGAGCAGACAAAGGGCCGGGAAAGCGGAGAGACAGATCAGAAAGGGAGACACAGAGGGAACAGGCGGGACAAAAGGACCGGGAGTGAACGGAGGGAAGCCAGAGGGAGAAGGAGGAACACAAGGAGCGAAGGGACGAGGGACAAAGGCGGAAGGAGGAGAAAAGACAGGCGGGACAGAGACGGGAAAGAAGGGAGAGAAGGAGGGGGAAGGAAGGGGAGCCCGAGGGAGCCCCAGCGGGCGACGGGCGGCAGCCGGAGGGGCCGCAGGCGGCCGGGAGGCCGGAGCCGGAGGGGATCGAGAAGGGGCAGAGGAGACAGGGCGAGGGACCCGCGGAGGGGCCAGGGAGGGAGCAGGAGGGAGCACCAGGGAAGGGGACGAGGGAGCTGGAAGGGGCCAGGGCGATTGCACGGAGGAGGGGGGAGCCGCAGCAGGCGGCGATGTCCGGGGGAGGGCCGGAGGTAGGGGCCCCGCAGGCGACCGACCAGGACCCGGAGAGGGGAGCGAGGCAGGGCGACGAGGCACCGGAGAGGGACCCGCAGGCGACAGCCGACCCGGAGGGCCAGGACCCGCAGGCGCCAACCGAGCCCCAGCGCAGGCGAGGCAGGGCGAGCCAGGGGGCAGGGCGGGCGGGACCCCAGCCCTGCGTCTGTGTCCCCTCCCTTTACGGGACACAGACATGACCCCAGGTCGGGGTCGAGTTCGCCGGGGCGAGGGAGAAACTGTCACAGGGGGAGAAGGGACAGGAGCGCGGTCAGGAGCTGCAGATGGCTGCAGTGGGGGCGCCTGGACAGGAACAGGAGCGCGGTCCGGAACAGGAGCGCGGTCAGGAACAGGAGCTGGCTGCAGTGGGGGCGCCTGCCCGGGAGCTGCAGCAGGCGGCTGCAGAGGGGGCGCCTCTGCAGGAACTGGAGCGCGGTCAGGAACAGGAGGTGGCTGCAGTGGGGGCGCCGGCCCGGGAGCGGGGTCCGCCGGCAATGGCGGCTGCACGGGAGCGGGGTCCGCCGGCAATGGCGGCTGCACGGGAGCGGGGTCCGCCGGCAATGGCGGCTGCGCGGGAGCGCAAGCCGCAGGTGGAGGAAGCTGCGCAGATCTACCGGACAGCGGCGATGGCTGCTCCGGCTGCGCAGGTTGCAGAGGCTGGCGCTGCGCTGATAGCGCAGGCAGAACTGGCACGTCCTGGGAGGGGGAGACGGGCGCGGTCCTCTTCGGGACCCGGGGTATCGAGTCCCTTACGGCCCTAATACCTCCCCAATTAGCCAGGTATTCGGGCCGGTGATTATACCGGTACAGGGGCGGTAGTTCATCCGGAGCGAACGGCTCCAGCTCGGGATACGAGAAAGGAATGTCCTCCTCGTCGCTGCTGGAAGCCCCGACTCTCACCATGAAGTGGACTCCCCTATGGAACGGGTCAGGGACGGAGCCCTGGACGAGCCCCTCTCTCTCGTCCTCAGCGAAAGACCAGGAGTCGGCGAGGGAGCATGTGCCCAGTCGGATGGGCTCAGGCAGGGGCTTCCTTCTCCTCTGCTTCCTCCTTTTCTTCTGGTCCGTCATTCTGTCACGGGACGTGGTGCGCGAGCGCGGAGGAGAGCGGCGAAGGTGCGGAAGGAGGAAGCAGGCAGGCAGGATACAGGACGAACGGGGTTTAATTGGGAATACGAGGATCTCACGCACACAAACATCCATGAACATCAATGACAGACAAAGCAAACTGGGGAGACCAGGACTTAAATACACGGAACAAGGCAGCAGGAAACAAGACACGACTGGGCAGGATCAGGAAATCACACGTGGGTAATTAGGGGGCGTGGCACACACGAGGAGCGGACGAGCCGGGCATGACAGATGCGGAAAGAATGGAATAATTGTGGTAGGCTGCCGGCTGAGTAGTTTGGTAAATGTTTGGTGTGGGTCCGGCGCTGCCGATTGGATGGTGGGGCTGCAGTGTGAGTCAGATAAAAAAAAAAAAAAAAACCAGGAGTAGGATCCAATGGGACCAACTGGCATGTATAGAGGCGTGTAATGCAAAAGGGCTGTTTTTGGTAGCATCTCTCGCTTATGGCCATACCACCCTGAACACGCCCGATCTCGTCTGATCTCGGAAGCTAAGCAGGGTAGGGTGTGGTTAGTACTTGGATGGGAGACCTCCTGGGAATACCAGGTGCTGTAAGCTTTTCTCACTTTTACTTTATACAGGGGGCGCTCCACTTCACGATTAATTTAAATCTATCACTCCCCTTCCATTTTACTATTTTATATATATATATATATTTCTCTCATTCATAAAGGCAGCTTTTACACACCGTTTTACTATAAATACTTCCTGGTAATTCTAGGTGCTGTAAGCTGTTCGTGCCTTTATTCCACCAGGCCGCGATCTTCTCACAAACTTGAAGACTGTCACTCCCCATTCACGTTTTACAACTTATTGTTAATGATAAAGAGACAGCTTTTTACAGACAGTTTTAAACAAAGTACTGATATTATTCCTCTTCAACTGACCGCTTTGTTTTCTATGCAAAAACCACTTCGCCACAGAAGACTCGATATTATTGGCATAGCAAGTTCTGCTCTTCTCCTTTCAAAACTTGCTAAAAGCTGTATTTAAAAGAACAGATTGGCCGGGGTAATTCACACCCTTCAATGCCAGCTTAATGTTTAGGTTAGTGGGAATCACAGAGGAATTAGGGATGGAAACTTCTTTGCTGGTGGTAGAAGCGGTCTGGTGAATTTTTAGAGAGAAGAGGCCGTCGATGTTTGAATGTAGAAAATTGTTCTGGCTGCAGCCTGCAGTATGGACTTGTTGGTGTGTGTAGCTCCCAGTGTTCTGACAGCGCGACGTTTTGGGGAAGCATGTGATTCAGCAGCTACCAGTGGGCTTCGTGCGGCGGAGATTTTGTGGCTGTTAGCGGAGTTGATAACAGAGGGTCGTTAAGAGAAGCCTGCATGCAGTAGGCAAAGGAGTAATGTTTGCCGGCGGGGGACGTGCGGCGATTAACCTGTGCGGTAGTGAAAAGGAGTTAAAAAGAAGGAAGTGTGCGGATGCGGAAAGAATGGAATAATTGTGGTAGGCTGCCGGCTGAGTAGTTTGGTGAATGTTTGGTGTGGGTCCGGCGCTGCCGATTGGATGGTGGGGCTGCAGTGTGAGTCAGATAAAAAAAAAAAAGAACATTAGTAGTATCCAATGGGACCAACTGGCATGTATAGAGGCGTGTAATGCAAAAGGGCCGTTTTTGGTAGCATCTCTCGCTTACGGCCATACCACCCTGAACACGCCTGATCTCGTCTGATCTTGGAAGCTAAGCAGGGTAGGGTCTGGTTAGTACTTGGATGGGAGACCACCTGGGAATACCAGGTGCTGTAAGCTTTTCTCACTTTTACTTTATACAGGGGGCGCTCCACTTCACGATTAATTTAAATCTATCACTCCCCTTCCATTTTACTATTTTATATATATATATTTTTTTTTCTCTCATTCATAAAGGCAGCTTTTAGAAACCGTTTTACTCTAAATACTTCCTGGTAATTCTAGGTGCTGTAAGCTGTTCGTGCCTTGATTCCACCAGGGCGCGATCTTCTCACAAACTTGAAGACTGTCACTCCCCATTCACGTTTTACAACTTATTGTTAATGATAAAGAGACAGCTTTTTACACACAGTTTTAAACAAAGTACTAATATAATTCCTCTTCAACTCCCCGCTTTGTTTTCTATGCAAAAACCACTTCGCCACAGAAGACTCGATATTATTGGCATAGCAAGTTCTGCTCTTCTCCTTTCAAAACTTGCTAAAAGCTGTATTTAAAAGAACAGATTGGCCGGGGTAATTCACACCCTTCAATGCCAGCTTAATGTTTAGGTTAGTGGGAATCACAGAGGAATTAAGGATGGAAACTTCTTTGCTGGTGGTAGAAGCGGTCTGGTGAATTTTTAGAGAGAAGAGGCCGTCGATGTTTGAATGTAGAAAATTGTTCTGCTTGCAGCCTGCAGTATGGACTTGTTGGTGTGTGTAGCTCCCAGTGTTCTGACAGCGCGACGTTTTGGGGAAGCATGTGATTCAGCAGCTACCAGTGGGCTTCGTGCGGTGGAGATTTTGTGGCTGTTAGCGGAGTTGATAACAGAGGGTCGTTAAGAGAAGCCTGCATGCAGTAGGCAAAGGAGTAATGTTTGCCGGCGGGGGACGTGCGGCGATTAACCTGTGCGGTAGTGAAAAGGAGTTAAAAAGAAGGAAGTGTGCGGATGCGGAAAGAATGGAATAATTGTGGTAGGCTGCCGGCTGAGTAGTTTGGTGAATGTTTGGTGTGGGTCCGGCGCTGCCGATTGGATGGTGGGGCTGCAGTGTGAGTCAGATAAAAAAAAAAAAAAAACCAGGAGTAGGATCCAATGGGACTAACTGGCATGTATAGACGCGTGTAATGCAAAAGGGCTGTTTTTGGTAGCATCTCTCGCTTACGGCCATACCACCCTGAACACGCCCGATCTCGTCTGATCTCGGAAGCCAAGCAGGGTAGGGTCTGGTTAGTACTTGGATGGGAGACCTCCTGGGAATACCAGGTGCTGTAAGCCTTTCTCACTTTTACTTTATACAGGGGGCGCTCCACTTCACGATTAATTTAAATCTATCACTCCCCTTCCATTTTACTATTTTATATATATATATATTTTTTTTCTCTCATTCATAAAGGCAGCTTTTAGAAACCGTTTTACTCTAAATACTTCCTGGTAATTCTAGGTGCTGTAAGCTGTTCGTGCCTTTATTCCACCAGGGCGCGATCTTCTCACAAACTTGAAGACTGTCACTCCCCATTCACGTTTTACAACTTATTGTTAATGATAAAGAGACAGCTTTTTACACACAGTTTTAAACAAAGTACTGATATTATTCCTCTTCAACTGACCGCTTTGTTTTCTATGCAAAAACCACTTCGCCACAGAAGACTCGATATTATTGGTGTTAGCAGAAATACATGCTACAGCAGTTATGGCGTGTAAAATGCTATACTAAACCGAATGTATACATCTTTTATGGAGGACTGACACACACACGTTAAACTCCTGTCTCTTTACCGTCAAGAAGAAAAAACTTTATTAACACTTTTACAACATCGGCTTAGCTCACAGCTGCCACCCATCGGTCATCAATACAAACTCTTTCACATATATACACTTCACAATTTGAGAGCACATTATTCATTTCTGTCAACATCCCCACTTGCTCTCACATTATCACCTTCAAAGAAAAATACAGTAGGTTCTATTTTCTCTTTACATCATATACACTCTCTTGTGTACATCTACTCTCCAAACATAAACTTTGCAAACTTAATCAACTTAAATGTTGTTGCAGGCTTTGTCATCACATCTGCTATCATTTGTTCAGTAGGGCAATAGATCAAACGTATTTTTCCATCATTCAATGATGACCTAACAAAATGGTATTTTATATCTACATGTTTGCATCTTTGTCTGCTTACCGGATTTTTCGCCAATGCAATCGCACCCTGATTATCTTCATATATCACAGGTGGTGCGTACTGATATCCATCAATACCTTCTAACAGCTGAACTAGGTACATGCATTCTTGTGTAGTTGCAGCTAAAGCCATATATTCTGCCTCACACGTAGACAGTGCCACAGTTGGTTGCTTTTTGGTTTTCCATGAAACCAAAGGACCGTTCACATTTAGGCTCACACAAAAACCTGTTGTGCTGCGTCTATCGGCTACATCGGCCGCCCAGTCCGCATCACTGTAAGCATAAATTCCCAGTTTGTCACTGTCACTTCTTCTGTAACACAACTCTTTTTCAGATGTGCCTTTTAGATATCTCAGTGTGTGTTTAACACTAGATTTACCGAGTTTTTATTCTCTGCTGAGAGTCCCAAGGTGTTTGTCACCCCTGCTGTGATTTTCGCAGGTCTTCAGCCCCATCCTCCTCCTGCTTTTGTTGTGCAAACACACCCATTACCTGTGAGGCCTGGCGCATTTGCATTTTTTACTCAGAGTAGCTCAAATCCAAGGCAGGCTAAACCTCTGTGTGTGACATGGAAACCTTCACAAAAGTCTGCCATATCTATACCAAATATCCCACACGCTGACTGACCTGCAAATATGAAAGACGCACATTCACAAAATATATGGAAACACAAGTCTGTGTTATTTATAAAACAAATTGAGTGAAAATAGAATGAAAAGTTGCTAATAGAATGAAATGAATAAAATGAAAACATGCTAACACTTCAGTCTCCAATGCATGTTTGTATATAAATGTCATAAGCTGAGTGAAGTCATGGTCCATGGTTTTTGACATGCTCATACACATACAGAATAAAATGTCATTTCATTTTCATTGGCCATCACTGAATTATAACACCAAAAGTGAATTTTGTTTTTGTGTGATCTCTCCAGCTTTGCATGTTTGGCTGTTCATGTAAAAATTGATGTATCCGTGCCTCAGTTCCAGGTTCATCTCTTCGTCATCTTTCTGCCTTTTGTCTCAGTGGTTACTGTCCCACACAGTCTGTCTATCTTTCAAAGTCTGTGTTTGCAGCGTTTGAAAACCCAGTGACCATCATCCCTGTATTTGGCAATGGAGTTCCTTGGCTAGAAGAATCGGAAACAATCTTCTTTTTCCTTTCCACCCTGTAGATGCTTTGTACAGAACGTAGGCATTCACCGCCACCAAGTCCAGCATGTTGTAAAACACAGCTACTGGCCACTTGCTTGTTGCTGCTCGTACTGAATACATGCGCGCCATTCTAAACACTGACGTGGAGAATTCCTCTCCCTGTGCAGTGTCCTTTGCCAATGGAGGAAGTTCACGGCAAACGTTATTCACCATGCCCAGTAAAGTGAAGCAGTCTGTGTGACAGTGACAGTGAGGTGAAGAAATTGTCCATTGTGACATTTCTCCCGTCATCCAGAAATGACTCCATCAGACTCATGACCACGTTCTCTGCCAGCCTTCACCAAGAACTGTGCTGAAAGTTTCACTCCAGGAGAACACATGAACATAGATGTACAGCTGTTCTCGACCAAGGTTCATTGTCCATGCAGTATATTTACATTTACATTTACAGGATTTGGCAGACGCCCTTAGCCAGAGCGACTTACATAAGTGCTTTGAGACTCTGCAATGAATTTCCGATGCTAGCTCAATAAGGACCCCAGCTACGAATACTATCTCTGAGAACGCCATTGAGTAGTGCAGAATTTTTATTTTATTTAATTTTTTTAAAACACACACCAGAAAAAGAGTCGAGTAAGAATATAGAAGTTCTACGTCAGGTATTTCTGAAAAAGAAAAGTTTTGAGTCGTCGCTTGAAGACACTCAAGGATTCAGCTGTTCGGACATCTAGGGGGAGTTCATTCCATCAATTAGGTGCCAGGACAGAGAAGAGCCGAGATGCGTGTCTTCCTTGTGCCTTGAGGGGAGGTGGGACCAGTCGAGCAGTGCTGGAGGATCGGAGAGATCATGGTGCAGAGCGGGGTGTGATGAGGTCCTTTAGGTAGGATGGTGCCAGAGAATTTTTGGCTTTGTATGCGAGCATCAGTGTTTTGAATCTGATGCGTGCAGCTACAGGAAGCCAGTGGAGGGAGCGCAGCAAAGGAGTGGTGTGGGAGAACTTGGGAAGGATGAAAACAAGACGAGCAGCTGCATTCTGAATCAGTTGGAGGGGACGGATGGCGCTCAGTGGTAAACCCGCTAGAAGCGAGTTGCAGTAGTCAAGGCGTGAGATGACGAGGGACTGGACGAGTATCTGGGTAGCCTGGGTGGAAAGAAATGGACGTATCCTCCTGATGTTAAAGAGGAGAAACCGACAAGAGCGAGAAAGACTGGCGATATGTGAGGAAAATGACAACCGATCATCTATGGTAACTCCAAGGTTTCTAGCAGAAACCGAAGGACGGATCAGGGAGTTGTCAAAGGAGATCGCAAGGTCCTGGAGGGGGGATGAGTCAGCCGGGATGTAAAGCAACTCAGTTTTACTAGTTTTGAGTTTTAGCTGGTGAGTGGTCATCCAAGATGAGATGTCTGCCAAGCATGTAGAGATCTTAGTGGAGACATGAGTGTCTGAGGGAGGGAAGGAGAGGATGAGTTGAGTGTCATCGGCATAGCAGTGGTAGGAGAAGCCATGTGAGGATATAACTTCGCCAAGAGATTTAGTGTAGAGGGAGAATAGGAGAGGGCCAAGAACCGAGCCCTGAGGGACACCGGTGGAAAGACAACGTGGAGTAGATGTGGATCCATTCCATGTCACTTGGTATATCGCATCCAAGCCGGACAAATTTGGGATCAAGTTCTGGATGGCCACGGATTTGGAGACCAAATACGTCTGCAACGTGTCCCCTAACTTGGGAAAGGACCCCAGTCACCAGAAAAGGGAGAGGCTGGCAGAGAACATGGTCATGAGTCTGATGGAGCCATTTCTGGATGACGGGAGAAATGTCACAACGGACAATTTCTTCACCTCACTGGCACTGTCACACAGACTGCTTCAGCGCAAAACAACACTACTGAGCACAGGGAATAAAGTTTGGTATGAACTTCCTCCAATTTCAAAGGACACTGCACAGCAAGAGGAATTCTCCGCGTCAGTGCTTAGAAGTGGCAGTGTCTCCTTGACAATTTATGCACCTAAAAAAACAAGATTGTGTGTGTTCTGAGTTCCTTGGACCAAGATGTGGCGATCTGTGAAGGCAGAAAGAGGAAACCCAACACGATAACAGACTATAACCACATGAAGGTATGTGAATGTGTGTATAATTTTACATCAGTGCTACAATGTTTTCTGATATGTACTATACAGGCCTATATAGAAAGAAGGTAGAAAAAAAGCAAATACACTCATGACTCTCTCTCTCTCTGCTGTTATAGTGTGGTGTAAATGTGTTGGACCAAATGGCGCGCATGTATTCCGTAAGAGCAGCAACATGCAGGTGGCCAGTAGCTGTATTTTACAACATGCTGGACCTGGTGGTGGCAAATTCCTACGTTCTGTACAAGGCATGTACAGGGTGGGAAGGCAAAAGAAGATTATTTTTGAGTCATCTAGCCAAGGAACTCCATTGCCAATTTATGCCACAAAAGGCTATGGGGACAGAGGAAGGCTGCTGCTGTGCCAGGACTTGTATGGACAACTCAGTGTCAGGTACAGGAGAACTGCAACAGAAACCGCAGCAGGTTTACCAGTGCAAAGTGTTACAAATTCACTTGCGCCAAATGCAGGGATGATGGTCACTGGGTCTGCAAACACTGCAAAGTTTGAAACACTAAATTTTTTTTATAAATAAAACAGACTTGTGCTTCCATATATTTTGTGAATGTGTGTCTTTCATATTTGCAGGTCAGTCAGCATGTGGGATATTTGGTATAGATATGGCAGACTTTTGTGAAGGTTTCCATGTCACACACAGAGGTTTAGCCTGCCTTGGATTTTAGCTGCTCTGAGTAAAAAAATGCAAATGTGCCAGGCCTCACAGGTAATGGGTGTGTTTGCACAACAAAAGCAGGAGGACAATGGCCCAAGAAACTCTCAGCAGGGATGCTAGTAGGTGTTAGGCCCAGGGAATTTACGCAAATTTGCGTAGATTTGGCAGTTCTAGTGTTAACTGTACACCATTGCTCTTCTGTCGGTTCTGTAAAGTACTGAGACAGTTTACTAACAATAAAACTTAGATCTGGTCTTGTACATGTAGCTAGATAGATAAGGCTACCTACAACCTCTCTGTATTTCTTGACATGTTGCATCACTTCCGTATCACAATGGTAGCTCAAATTCTGTTCACAAGGAGTCATTCTTGGTTTACAATGTTGCATATCAAATCTTTCTAGAATTTTCTCCACATATCTCTTCTGCGACATTTTTACACATTCATGGTCTTGCTCAAAATCAATACCAAGAAAATGTTTCAGTCTGCCCATGTCTTTCATTTTAAATTTTCCAGTGAGCATTTCCTTCACAATCTTTAGTGCATTTTCGTCACTGGCAGCAATGATCAAGTCATCTACCCACACAACCATAATCACTTTCTCAGTTGTTGTTTCTTTAGTGTAAACACAATGATCCACCTGATTTTTTACAAATCCATTATCAATCAGAAATTCGTTTAACATTGTATTCCAGTTTCTTCCTGATTGTTTTAGACCATATAGTGATTTTTTCAGTTTACACACTAATTTCTTATTAGTTTTGCATTTGATCTCATAACCTTCTGGCTGTTCAATGTAGATCTCACAATCTATGGGTGCATGCAAGTAAGCAGTTTTCACATCCATCTGATGTAAGATCAGGTTATCCTGTACTGCTTTCTGCATTATTACCCTGATGCTAGTCATATTGGCAGTAGGAGAAAATGTTTCCTCATAGTCAATTCCCATTTTCTGATTGTATCCTTTGGCTACAAATCGTGCTTTGAATTTATCAGACCCATCAACATCTTTCTTAACTGCATATACCCATCTACCCCCCACTGCTTTCTTACCCTCAGGTAAGCTGGTTAAGGTAAATGTGTCATTATCTTTCAATGACTGCATTTCTTCATCCATTGCTTTACACCACTCTTTTGAGTTTGGTGAATTAACAGCTTCCCTAAATGAGAGGGGTACATTACATATAACTTTGTAACAGAAATCTATGTTAGTCAGAATTTGGTCATCATTCTCTTTTCCCAATACATAATCACTTAAATAAGCAGGTTTCTGTCTCACTCGAGAGGGGTATCGCCTGGGATTGTTATCGGTCTCATCTACCTGTGGTTGAGCCGCCTGTGGCTGTGTTTTCTCAGGAGCATTTACTGGAACCTGGTCTTGTGTATGCCCTGAACTCACACTGGTATTTTGTTTAGTCTTACTAACGCCGTTCAACATTTCCAAATCGTCATCAATGTCCGTCTGTGTTTCCCGCTCTACTTTAGTCTTGGTCATGAATTTCACCAATCTGTGTTTCTGTACCTTCCCATTTTGAGGATAGTAAACCATATAAGCTGGGCTATTTTTGTCATACCCAACAAAGATTCCTTTCTCACATTTTGGATCAAGCTTTCTTTTGTCCTGTTTATAGGCATAACACACTGACCCAAACTTCTGCATCCTAGAGAGATCAGGTCGCCTCCCTGTTAGTATTAAGTAAGGTGTCTGTCCTGTGCGTCTGTTATAGCATCTGTTTCTTATTACAGCTGCCGTCTGTACTGCATAGGTCCACAAATCTTTTGGCAATTCACTCTCTATCAACATGCACCGTGCCATATCAAACAATGTCCGCCAATTTCTCTCAGCAGTTCCATTCTGATGAGGCGAGTATGGAGCTGAGGTCTCATGTCTAATCCTATTTTTGCTGAGTAGAGTTTGGTAATTCCTTCCTGTGAACTCTGTACCGTTATCTGACCTAATGCGTTTAATTGTCCCATATGGGGCAGTATCTGCAAGAAATTTTTCTGTTGCAGACGTTGTGTCACTCTTATTTTTCAAAAAGTATACAAAAATCGTACTGGAGTAATCATCAGTGAATGACAATGCAAATCTGTACCCATCTCTAGACTCCGGCTCTATTGGACCAGCCAAATCGGTGTGCACTAACTCAAGAGCTGTTTTGGCCCTTACATCTGGCTCCCTGTTACGCGTCTGAGCAAATTTTCCCTGGATACACACCTCACAGGGTAGTACTGGTTTGTCTGGTGTACCTTTGATTGTCATA
The DNA here is from genome assembly GCF_023856365.1 of Brienomyrus brachyistius. Lineage (NCBI taxonomy): Eukaryota > Metazoa > Chordata > Actinopteri > Osteoglossiformes > Mormyridae > Brienomyrus > Brienomyrus brachyistius. The sequence goes on from NC_064534.1 coordinate 42,557,985, forward strand.
CCATCAACAACTCCCTGTAATTTCTGAATGTCATCATAATTACAGTGCCCCAAAATCTCATGCCATGTCTGCAGGTCATGACAACTCTTACAATGATCAACACACTCATCATTCAGTGTTTGTAAATAGTACAGTCTGTTCTGTTCATTAATTAGGAATGTTGTACCATCTCTATGTTGAAGGATGTCTTTCCCTTGTTTGAAGATAATAGTTGCTCCATTGGCTGTGGCTGCTTTTACAGAAAAGATGTCCTGTGGGTATGTGGGGATGTACAACGCCTGTCTCAACGTCGTGGTCTGGCGTTGTCCTTTGCTGTCAATCAAGCTGAGCTCTGCATCACCCCTGCGCTCTGCCACCCCATTGCATCTTGTGCCATCGGCCAGCTCTATACAGTGTGTCTCAGCGTGGAAGCTATCGTCAAACTTCTTGAACTTCGTTATATCCGTGATGATATGTGAGGTTGCCCCCGTATCTACCATCAGACCAGTCAGCTTTATGTCGCGCCTTGGTTGGACCTCTGCGTTTCCCTCGCTCATACGGAATGCGTATTCCTTGCTACTCATCTCCTCTGAGACTTGTCTTGCATTGTCGCTTCGCTGTTTCCGTCTGCAGTTCGCGTCGCGGTGCGTGGAGTTTTTACACCGGCTGCACCACTGTTTGCGTCGACATGCTTTTGCCATGTGTCCTTTTATACCGCATCTGAAGCACACTATATCGGTACTCTCGGTTCCCCGATCACTCGTACTCACCGAAGCAGGTTTTGCACTCGGCTGTATCCGCGCTTTCATCACGTTGTCGTCAGACGTTGCAACGCGCATTTTCTCTGTGTCTTCATAACTCCGTAATCTGGTTTTAAATTCAGCAAAAGGAATCGGTACTTCGCTTTGCGTGATATGGATCGCGAATGGTTTAAATGATTCAGGCAGTCCCTTTAGAATCATTGCTACTAATAGTCCATCACTCAGTGTTTCACCAGCGTTTCTCAGTGCCGTGATGGCCGACTCTGCCCGTATGATGTAGTCGATCACACTTTCGCTGCTTAACTTTCGGAGTGAAGTTAGTTCAGTATACAGACTAATTACACGCGGCTTCCCTTTGCCTGCATAGTAGTCCCGCAGTATTTGTAACGCTTTTCGTCCATCGTCTGTTGCTTCTCGCATCACCAACGATAAACTCTTATCATCCAGGAATTGGATTAATTCAGCATATGCCTCCGCATTTTTCTGATCGTCCTCTTCCTCATCCTCGTCGTGGATGGGCCCTCTTAAAATGGTATCCTTCAGTCCTTGCAGCCGAAGATGGCCCAAAAATTTTGTCTCCCACAGTTCATAATTACGCTCATCTCCATTAAAGATTAGTCGGGACCAGCGACTACTTGACTCGGTTACCCGTCCGCTCATGGTTCTAGTATATCACGTAACGAAAACGCACTCGGTATGTTGCCACGGTTTTCTTAGCGAGAAAAATAATCGTTGAAAACCTTTTCATTTGCTCTGGGCCCATAACCTGTTAGCAGAAATACATGCTACAGCAGTTATGGCGTGTAAAATGCTATAGTAAACCGAATGTATACATCTTTTATGGAGGACTGACACACACACGTTAAACTCCTGTCTCTTTACCGTCAAGAAGAAAAAACTTTATTAACACTTTTACAACATCGGCTTAGCTCACAGCTGCCACCCATCGGTCATCAATACAAACTCTTTCACATATATACACTTCACAATTTGAGAGCACATTATTCATTTCTGTCAACAATTGGCATAGCAAGTTCTGCTCTTCTCCTTTCAAAACTTGCTAAAAGCTGTATTTAAAAGAACAGATTGGCCGGGGTAATTCACACCCTTCAATGCCAGCTTAATGTTTAGGTTAGTGGGAATCACAGAGGAATTAGGGATGGAAACTTCTTTGCTGGTGGTAGAAGCGGTCTGGTGAATTTTTAGAGAGAAGAGGCCGTCGATGTTTGAATGTAGAAAATTGTTCTGGCTGCAGCCTGCAGTATGGACTTGTTGGTGTGTGTAGCTCCCAGTGTTCTGACAGCGCGACGTTTTGGGGAAGCATGTGATTCAGCAGCTACCAGTGGGCTTCGTGCGGCGGAGATTTTGTGGCTGTTAGCGGAGTTGATAACAGAGGGTCGTTAAGAGAAGCCTGCATGCAGTAGGCAAAGGAGTAATGTTTGCCGGCGGGGGACGTGCGGCGATTAACCTGTGCGGTAGTGAAAAGGAGTTAAAAAGAAGGAAGTGTGCGGATGCGGAAAGAATGGAATAATTGTGGTAGGCTGCTGGCTGAGTAGTTTGGTGAATGTTTGGTGTGGGTCCGGCGCTGCCGATTGGATGGTGGGGCTGCAGTGTGAGTCAGATAAAAAAAAAAAACCAGGAGTAGGATCCAATGGGACTATCTGGCATGTATAGACGCGTGTAATGCAAAAGGGCTGTTTTTGGTAGCATCTCTCGCTTACGGCCATACCACCCTGAACACGCCCGATCTCGTCTGATTTTGGAAGCTAAGCAGGGTAGGGTCTGGTTAGTACTTGGATGGGAGACCACCTGGGAATACCAGGTGCTGTAAGCTTTTCTCACTTTTACTTTATACAGGGGGCGCTCCACTTCACGATTAATTTAAATCTATCACTCCCATTCCATTTTACTATTTTATATATATATATATTTTTTTCTCTCATTCATAAAGGCAGCTTTTAGAAACCGTTTTACTCTAAATACTTCCTGGTAATTCTAGGTGCTGTAAGCTGTTCGTGCCTTTATTCCACCAGGGCGCGATCTTCGCACAAACTTGAAGACTGTCACTCCCCATTCACGTTTTACAACTTATTGTTAATGATAAAGAGACAGCTTTTTACACACAGTTTTAAACAAAGTACTGATATTATTCCTCTTCAACTGACCGCTTTGTTTTCTATGCAAAAACCACTTCGCCACAGAAGACTCGATATTATTGGCATAGCAAGTTCTGCTCTTCTCCTTTCAAAACTTGCTAAAAGCTGAATTTAAAAGAACAGATTGGCCGGGGTAATTCACACCCTTCAATGCCAGCTTAATGTTTAGGTTAGTGGGAATCACAGAGGAATTAGGGATGGAAACTTCTTTGCTGGTGGTAGAAGCGGTCTGGTGAATTTTTAGAGAGAAGAGGCCGTCGATGTTTGAATGTAGAAAATTGTTCTGGCTGCAGCCTGCAGTATGGACTTGTTGGTGTGTGTAGCTCCCAGTGTTCTGACAGCGCGACGTTTTGGGGAAGCATGTGATTCAGCAGCTACCAGTGGGCTTCGTGCGGCGGAGATTTTGTGGCTGTTAGCGGAGTTGATAACAGATGGTCGTTAAGAGAAGCCTGCATACAGTAGGCAAAGGAGTAATGTTTGCCGGCGGGAGACGTGCGGCGATTAACCTGTGCGGTAGTGAAAAGGAGTTAAAAAGAAGGAAGTGTGCGGATGCGGAAAGAATGGAATAATTGTGGTAGGCTGCCGGCTGAGTAGTTTGGTGAATGTTTGGTGTGGGTCCGGCGCTGCCGATTGGATGGTGGTGCTGCAGTGTGAGTCAGATAAAAAAAAAAAAAAAAACCAGGAGTAGGATCCAATGGGACTAACTGGCATGTATAGACGCGTGTAATGCAAAAGGGCTGTTTTTGGTCGCGTCTTTCGCTTATGGCCATACCACCCTGAACACGCCCGATCTCGTCTGATCTCGGAAGCTAAGCAGGGTAGGGTCTGGTTAGTACTTGGATGGGAGACCACCTGGGAATACCAGGTGCTGTAAGCTTTTCTCACTTTTACTTTATACAGGGGGCACTCCACTTCACGATTAATTTAAATCTATCACTCCCCTTCCGTTTTACTATTTTATATATATATAACTATATATTTTTTCTCTCATTCATAAAGGCAGCTTTTACACACCGTTTTACTCTAAATACTGCCTGGTAATTCTAGCTGCTGTAAGCTGTTCGTGCCTTTATTCCACCAGGGCGCGATCTTCTCACAAACTTGAAGACTGTCACTCCCCATTCACATTTTACAACTTATTGTTAATGATAAAGAGACAGCTTTTTACACATAGTTTTAAACAAAGTACTGATATAATTCCTCTTCAACTCACCGCTTTGTTTTCTATGCAAAAACCACTTCGCCACAGAAGACTCGATATTATTGGCATATTATCTGCTCTTCTCCTCCTTTCAAAACTTGCTAAAAGCTGTATTTAAAAGAGCAGGTTGGCCGGGGTAATTCACACCCTTCAATGCCAACTTAATGTTTAGGTTAGTGGGAATCACAGAGGAATTAGGGATGGAAACTTCTTTGCTGGTGGTAGAAGCGGTCTGGTGAATTTTTAGAGAGAAGAGGCCGTCGATGTTTGAATGTAGAAAATTGTTCTGGCTGCAGCCTGCAGTATGGACTTGTTGGTGTGTGTAGCTCCCAGTGTTCTGACAGCGCGACGTTTTGGGGAAGCATGTGATTCAGCAGCTACCAGTGGGCTTCGTGCGGCGGAGATTTTGTGGCTGTTAGCTGAGTTGATAGCAGAGGGTCGTTAAGAGAAGCCTGCATGCGGTAGGCAAAGGAGTAATGTTTGCCGGCGGGGGACGTGCGGCGATTAACCTGTGAGGTAGTGAAAAGGACTTAAAGAGAAGGAAGTGTGCGGATGCGGAAAGAATGGAATAATTGTGGTAGGCTGCCGGCTGAGTAGTTTGGTGAATGTTTGGTGTGGGTCCGGCGCTGCCGATTGGATGGTGGTGCTGCAGTGTGAGTCAGATAAAAAAAAAAAAAAAACCAGGAGTAGGATCCAATGGGACTAACTGGCATGTAGAGACGCGTGTCATGCAAAAGGGCTGTTTTGGGTAGCATTTCTCGCTTACGGCCATACCACCCTGAACACGCCTGATCTCGTCTGATCTCGGAAGCCAAGCAGGGTAGGGTCTGGTTAGTACTTGGATGGGAGACCTCCTGGGAATACCAGGTGCTGTAAGCCTTTCTCACTTTTACTTTATACAGGGGGCGCTCCACTTCACGATTAATTTAAATCTATCACTCCCCTTCCATTTTACTATTATATATATATATATTTTTTTTTTTTCTCTCATTCATAAAGGCAGCTTTTAGAAACCGTTTTACTCTAAATACTTCCTGGTAATTCTAGGTGCTGTAAGCTGTTCGTGCCTTTATTCCACCAGGGCGCGATCTTCTCACAAACTTGAAGACTGTCACTCCCCATTCACGTTTTACAACTTATTGTTAATGATAAAGAGACAGCTTTTTACACACAGTTTTAAACAAAGTACTGATATTATTCCTCTTCAACTGACCGCTTTGTTTTATATGCAAAAACCACTTCGCCACAGAAGACTCGATATTTTTGGCATAGCAAGTTCTGCTCTTCTCCTTTCAAAACTTGCTAAAAGCTGTATTTAAAAGAACAGATTGGCCGGGGTAATTCACACCCTTCAATGCCAGCTTAATGTTTAGGTTAGTGGGAATCACAGAGGAATTAGGGATGGAAACTTCTTTGCTGGTGGTAGAAGCGGTCTGGTGAATTTTTAGAGAGAAGAGGCCGTCGATGTTTGAATGTAGAAAATTGTTCTGACTGCAGCCTGCAGTATGGACTTGTTGGTGTGTGTAGCTCCCAGTGTTCTGACAGCGCGACGTTTTGGGGAAGCATGTGATTCAGCAGCTACCAGTGGGCTTCGTGCGGCGGAGATTTTGTGGCTGTTAGCGGAGTTGATAACAGAGGGTCGTTAAGAGAAGCCTGCATGCAGTAGGCAAAGGAGTAATGTTTGCCGGCGGGGGACGTGCGGCGATTAACCTGTGCGGTAGTGAAAAGGAGTTAAAAAGAAGGAAGTGTGCGGATGCGGAAAGAATGGAATAATTGTGGTAGGCTGCTGGCTGAGTAGTTTGGTGAATGTTTGGTGTGGGTCCGGCGCTGCCGATTGGATGGTGGGGCTGCAGTGTGAGTCAGATAAAAAAAAAAAAAGAACATTAGTAGGATCCAATGGGACCAACTGGCATGTATAGAGGCGTGTAATGCAAAAGGGCTGTTTTTGGTAGCATCTCTCGCTTACGGCCATACCACCCTGAACACGCCTGATCTCGTCTGATCTCGGAAGCCAAGCAGGGTAGGTTTTGGTTAGTAGTTGGATGGGAGACCTCCTGGGAATACCAGGTGCTGTAAGCTTTTCTCACTTTTACTTTATACAGGGGGCGCTCCACTTCACGATTAATTTAAATCTATCACTCCCCTTCCATTTTACTATTTTATATATATATATATATTTTTTCTCATTCATAAAGGCAGCTTTTAGAAACCGTTTTACTCTAAATACTTCCTGGTAATTCTAGGTGCTGTAAGCTGTTCGTGCCTTTATTCCACCAGGGCGCGATCTTCTCACAAACTTGAAGACTGTCACTCCCCATTCACGTTTTACAACTTATTGTTAATGATAAAGAGACAGCTTTTTACACACAGTTTTAACACTACGATCCCTGAAATCAACGAAATTTTCCGGACGCACCTCGGGTGGAGCCCCCCCCTCACTCCCCACACAAGCTGCCCGCCCCCTCATCAGCGCCAATCAACACCTATTGTTTTGCAAATGAAAGCGGAGTTTCACGGTTTCAGCTTCGGGTCTGCACAGAAACGTTTTCTAACAGTGTGGTCTGAGGAATCGTAAAATACATGCGTTAATATATCATAATTTGAAACACCATTTCTCTTGATTCGGTAATTTCAGTTTCAAGAAAGTATTTGATGGAATAAATACATGCATTTGCTTACTGCCTGTAGCAATCGGTAATCTGATTTTCAGTTTTAAAGTTCGATCAGGGCTAAATGACAAATTAATTAATGTATGTCATCCAAATTACCCTTGCATGATATTTGCATTATAAATGTACCGACAGACAAAGCATTTTTATAGGTAATGAAGAAAAACCTGCAACTTGCAATGTGCAAAGACCGTAATCCCCGTAAGAAGTGCATGCACACAAAAGACTGCTGATTACTATGTCCATTTGTTATGAGAGAGCACAATGCGCTTTGAATGTAAACACTGACGTTGCTACTTGCGAAAAAGATCGCGCAGTTATGAGCGCACAAAAGACTGTAAATTACTGCGGACGTGTGTGCATTTGTGCGTAGGATTATGAGATGCCACGGTGAACTTCACACGGAAACAATTCACATGTTACATGGGAAACATTGCGCAGTTATCAGCGCACAAAAGACTGTAAATTACTCCCGACGTGTGTGCATTTGTGTGTGGGATTATGAGATGCCATGGTGAACTTCACACGGAAACAATTCACATGTTACATGGGAAACATTGCGCAGTTATCAGCGCACAAAAGACTGTAAATTACTCCCGACGTGTGTGCATTTGTGTGTGGGATTATGAAATGCCACAGTGAACACAAACACTTCGTGATGTACGTATGAAACAGGATGGGCAATTATGAGCACACAAAAGTGCTAATTATTCATAAACAGATTGTGGTCCAGATATATAATTACGGCATAATAAAAAAAAGACTTTCGCGTGCGTGTGTGTTTCCGTATCACATTCAATCGGTTATTTTTGATATAATAAATACATACAGTTGATGTCTGCGACAATCTGTGTAACCTTATTCAGTTGTAAAAGTTAGAGCTAAAAGATAAATTGATTTACATATATCGGTAAAAGAACCATGGCATAACATTAGCGCGATATATGCATTATAAATGAATCACTAAGTAAGAACTCAGGACACTGCAGCTGCGCTTTGCATGAAGGCTAAAGATGGCTCTGTTTGGGAAAAAGAAACTTCGGCGTCGATTTATGCAAGAAAAAGAGATTGAAAAAGAAATGAAGACACAGCTTAGACAAGCTTCTGTTCCTCAGCTTTCCACTGGAAAGAGGACTCAGTGTCAGGTGCTCCGTCACTGTAATAGGCAGGGGCGCCGCTAAGGGGGGGAAAGTTGGGACAATTCTAAGGGCCCACGCCCTTTAGGGGCCCCCAGAGATCTGAATGGGTGTGGTAGGGGGGCCCAACCTCATATTTTGTCATAGGGCCCAAAATTGCTAGCGGCGCCCCTGGTAATAGGAACCACAGTACAGAGAGATGTGTGCAGTGTGACAGGTACACCTGTCGCAAGTGTAGGAAGGAGTGTCATTGGGTGTGTGATGACTGTTAGTGGATAGAAAAGGTTTTGTATCTTTAGTGTATGTGCTTATTTTGTATAATAAATGTGTATCTTCCACTTGAATGACACGGACTCTCTCTCTCTATCATACACACACATGCTCTTTATCTTTATACCATCTGATACTTGAAATTTACACATTCTTTGTCAATATTCCTGCAGCTTGTACTCATGAATCAATGATGCAACTTTTCCCCATGTGGCACATGAAGTGTTTACATCAGAAATGCACATGCGTGCACATGTATGACATGTTATTTCATCATACATTTACACATATAGTTGTAGACACAGAACATACATCAAAATATATGTATTTGCTATATCAAAATATATTTGTGTAATTGACACCACGGTTACCGTAGTAGATTTGGGGGTTCCACTGTATTTCAAATTATTATGTATCAAAGCATGTGAATCCTTACAATACATCACTAGATAAACTCTTTAGTGCAGACCTGAGTTGAAGAAGTGACTTCAGGCTGGGGGATGACTTCAGCTGAGTGACTGTGATTCATTTGCAAAACAAAAGGTGTTAATGGTGCTGGAGAGGGGGCGGGCAGCTTGTGAGGGGAGTAAGAGGGGGGGCTCCTTGTGAGGAGAGCCTCATTTTTCCAGGAATTCTAGTGTTAAACAAAGTACTGATATTATTCCTCTTCAACTGACCGCTTTGTTTTCTATGCAAAAACCACTTCGCCACAGAAGACTCGATATTATTGGCATAGCAAGTTCTGCTCTTCTCCTTTCAAAACTTGCTAAAAGCTGTATTTAAAAGAACAGATTGGCCGGGGTAATTCACACCCTTCAATGCCAGCTTAATGTTTAGGATAGTGGGAATCACAGAGGAATTAAGGATGGAAACTTCTTTGCTGGTGGTAGAAGCGGTCTGGTGAATTTTTAGAGAGAAGAGGCCGTCGATGTTTGAATGTAGAAAATTGTTCTGGCTGCAGCCTGCAGTATGGACTTGTTGGTGTGTGTAGCTCCCAGTGTTCTGACAGCGCGACGTTTTGGGGAAGCATGTGATTCAGCAGCTACCAGTGGGCTTCGTGCGGTGGAGATTTTGTGGCTGTTAGCGGAGTTGATAACAGAGGGTCGTTAAGAGAAGCCTGCATGCAGTAGGCAAAGGAGTAATGTTTGCCGGCGGGGGACGTGCGGCGATTAACCTGTGCGGTAGTGAAAAGGAGTTAAAAAGAAGGAAGTGTGCGGATGCGGAAAGAATGGAATAATTGTGGTAGGCTGCCGGCTGAGTAGTTTGGTGAATGTTTGGTGTGGGTCCGGCGCTGCCGATTGGATGGTGGGGCTGCAGTGTGAGTCAGATAAAAAAAAAAAAAAAACCAGGAGTAGGATCCAATGGGACTAACTGGCATGTATAGACGCGTGTAATGCAAAAGGGCTGTTTTTGGTAGCATCTTTCGCTTACGGCCATACCACCCTGAACACGCCCGATCTCGTCTGATCTCGGAAGCCAAGCAGGGTAGGGTCTGGTTAGTACTTGGATGGGAGACCTCCTGGGAATACCAGGTGCTGTAAGCCTTTCTCACTTTTACTTTATACAGGGGGCGCTCCACTTCACGATTAATTTAAATCTATCACTCCCCTTCCATTTTACTATTTTATATATATATATATTTTTTTCTCTCATTCATAAAGGCAGCTTTTAGAAACCGTTTTACTCTAAATACTTCCTGGTAATTCTAGGTGCTGTAAGCTGTTCGTGCCTTTATTCCACCAGGGCGCGATCTTCTCACAAACTTGAAGACTGTCACTCCCCATTCACGTTTTACAACTTATTGTTAATGATAAAGAGACAGCTTTTTACACACAGTTTTAAACAAAGTACTGATATTATTCCTCTTCAACTGACCGCTTTGTTTTCTATGCAAAAACCACTTCGCCACAGAAGACTCGATATTATTGGCATAGCAAGTTCTGCTCTTCTCCTTTCAAAACTTGCTAAAAGCTGTATTTAAAAGAACAGATTGGCCGGGGTAATTCACAGCCTTCAATGCCAGCTTAATGTTTAGGTTAGTGGGAATCACAGAGGAATTAGGGATGGAAACTTCTTTGCTGGTGGTAGAAGCGGTCTGGTGAATTTTTAGAGAGAAGAGGCCGTCGATGTTTGAATGTAGAAAATTGTTCTGGCTGCAGCCTGCAGTATGGACTTGTTGGTGTGTGTAGCTCCCAGTGTTCTGACAGCGCGACGTTTTGGGGAAGCATGTGATTCAGCAGCTACCAGTGGGCTTCGTGCGGCGGAGATTTTGTGGCTGTTAGCGGAGTTGATAACAGAGGGTCGTTAAGAGAAGCCTGCATGCAGTAGGCAAAGGAGTAATGTTTGCCGGCGGGGGACGTGCGGCGATTAACCTGTGCGGTAGTGAAAAGGAGTTAAAAAGAAGGAAGTGTGCGGATGCGGAAAGAATGGAATAATTGTGGTAGGCTGCCGGCTGAGTAGTTTGGTGAATGTTTGGTGTGGGTCCGGCGCTGCCGATTGGATGGTGGGGCTGCAGTGTGAGTCAGATAAAAAAAAAAAAAGAACATTAGTAGGATCCAATGGGACCAACTGGCATGTATAGAGGCGTGTAATGCAAAAGGGCTGTTTTTGGTAGCATCTCTCGCTTACGGCCATACCACCCTGAACACGCCTGATCTCGTCTGATCTCGGAAGCCAAGCAGGGTAGGTTTTGGTTAGTAGTTGGATGGGAGACCTCCTGGGAATACCAGGTGCTGTAAGCTTTTCTCACTTTTACTTTATACAGGGGGCGCTCCACTTCACGATTAATTTAAATCTATCACTCCCCTTCCATTTTACTATTTTATATATATATATATATTTTTTTTTTCTCATTCATAAAGGCAGCTTTTAGAAACCGTTTTACTCTAAATACTTCCTGGTAATTCTAGGTGCTGTAAGCTGTTCGTGCCTTTATTCCACCAGGGCGCGATCTTCTCACAAACTTGAAGACTGTCACTCCCCATTCACGTTTTACAACTTATTGTTAATGATAAAGAGACAGCTTTTTACACACAGTTTTAACACTACGATCCCTGAAATCAACGAAATTTTCCGGACGCACCTCGGGTGGAGCCCCCCCCTCACTCCCCACACAAGCTGCCCGCCCCCTCATCAGCGCCAATCAACACCTATTGTTTTGCAAATGAAAGCGGAGTTTCACGGTTTCAGCTTCGGGTCTGCACAGAAACGTTTTCTAACAGTGTGGTCTGAGGAATCGTAAAATACATGCGTTAATATATCATAATTTGAAACACCATTTCTCTTGATTCGGTAATTTCAGTTTCAAGAAAGTATTTGATGGAATAAATACATGCATTTGCTTACTGCCTGTAGCAATCGGTAATCTGATTTTCAGTTTTAAAGTTCGATCAGGGCTAAATGACAAATTAATTAATGTATGTCATCCAAATTACCCTTGCATGATATTTGCATTATAAATGTACCGACAGACAAAGCATTTTTATAGGTAATGAAGAAAAACCTGCAACTTGCAATGTGCAAAGACCGTAATCCCCGTAAGAAGTGCATGCACACAAAAGACTGCTGATTACTATGTCCATTTGTTATGAGAGAGCACAATGCGCTTTGAATGTAAACACTGACGTTGCTACTTGCGAAAAAGATCGCGCAGTTATGAGCGCACAAAAGACTGTAAATTACTGCGGACGTGTGTGCATTTGTGCGTAGGATTATGAGATGCCACGGTGAACTTCACACGGAAACAATTCACATGTTACATGGGAAACATTGCGCAGTTATCAGCGCACAAAAGACTGTAAATTACTCCCGACGTGTGTGCATTTGTGTGTGGGATTATGAGATGCCATGGTGAACTTCACACGGAAACAATTCACATGTTACATGGGAAACATTGCGCAGTTATCAGCGCACAAAAGACTGTAAATTACTCCCGACGTGTGTGCATTTGTGTGTGGGATTATGAAATGCCACAGTGAACACAAACACTTCGTGATGTACGTATGAAACAGGATGGGCAATTATGAGCACACAAAAGTGCTAATTATTCATAAACAGATTGTGGTCCAGATATATAATTACGGCATAATAAAAAAAAGACTTTCGCGTGCGTGTGTGTTTCCGTATCACATTCAATCGGTTATTTTTGATATAATAAATACATACAGTTGATGTCTGCGACAATCTGTGTAACCTTATTCAGTTGTAAAAGTTAGAGCTAAAAGATAAATTGATTTACATATATCGGTAAAAGAACCATGGCATAACATTAGCGCGATATATGCATTATAAATGAATCACTAAGTAAGAACTCAGGACACTGCAGCTGCGCTTTGCATGAAGGCTAAAGATGGCTCTGTTTGGGAAAAAGAAACTTCGGCGTCGATTTATGCAAGAAAAAGAGATTGAAAAAGAAATGAAGACACAGCTTAGACAAGCTTCTGTTCCTCAGCTTTCCACTGGAAAGAGGACTCAGTGTCAGGTGCTCCGTCACTGTAATAGGCAGGGGCGCCGCTAAGGGGGGGAAAGTTGGGACAATTCTAAGGGCCCACGCCCTTTAGGGGCCCCCAGAGATCTGAATGGGTGTGGTAGGGGGGCCCAACCTCATATTTTGTCATAGGGCCCAAAATTGCTAGCGGCGCCCCTGGTAATAGGAACCACAGTACAGAGAGATGTGTGCAGTGTGACAGGTACACCTGTCGCAAGTGTAGGAAGGAGTGTCATTGGGTGTGTGATGACTGTTAGTGGATAGAAAAGGTTTTGTATCTTTAGTGTATGTGCTTATTTTGTATAATAAATGTGTATCTTCCACTTGAATGACACGGACTCTCTCTCTCTATCATACACACACATGCTCTTTATCTTTATACCATCTGATACTTGAAATTTACACATTCTTTGTCAATATTCCTGCAGCTTGTACTCATGAATCAATGATGCAACTTTTCCCCATGTGGCACATGAAGTGTTTACATCAGAAATGCACATGCGTGCACATGTATGACATGTTATTTCATCATACATTTACACATATAGTTGTAGACACAGAACATACATCAAAATATATGTATTTGCTATATCAAAATATATTTGTGTAATTGACACCACGGTTACCGTAGTAGATTTGGGGGTTCCACTGTATTTCAAATTATTATGTATCAAAGCATGTGAATCCTTACAATACATCACTAGATAAACTCTTTAGTGCAGACCTGAGTTGAAGAAGTGACTTCAGGCTGGGGGATGACTTCAGCTGAGTGACTGTGATTCATTTGCAAAACAAAAGGTGTTAATGGTGCTGGAGAGGGGGCGGGCAGCTTGTGAGGGGAGTAAGAGGGGGGGCTCCTTGTGAGGAGAGCCTCATTTTTCCAGGAATTCTAGTGTTAAACAAAGTACTGATATTATTCCTCTTCAACTGACCGCTTTGTTTTCTATGCAAAAACCACTTCGCCACAGAAGACTCGATATTATTGGCATAGCAAGTTCTGCTCTTCTCCTTTCAAAACTTGCTAAAAGCTGTATTTAAAAGAACAGATTGGCCGGGGTAATTTACACCCTTCAATGCCAGCTTAATGTTTAGGTTAGTGGGAATCACAGAGGAATTAGGGATGGAAACTTCTTTGCTGGTGGTAGAAGCGGTCTGGTGAATTTTTAGAGAGAAGAGGCCGTCGATGTTTGAATGTAGAAAATTGTTCTGGCTGCAGCCTGCAGTATGGACTTGTTGGTGTGTGTAGCTCCCAGTGTTCTGACAGCGCAACGTTTTGGGGAAGCATGTGATTCAGCAGCTACCAGTGGGCTTCGCGCGGCGGAGATTTTGTGGCTGTTAGCGGAGTTGATAACAGAGGGTCGTTAAGAGAAGCCTGCATGCAGTAGGCAAAGGAGTAATGTTTGCTGGCGGGGGACGTGCGGCGATTAACCTGTGCGGTAGTGAAAAGGAGTTAAAGAGAAGGAAGTGTGCGGATGCGGAAAGAATGGAATAATTGTGGTAGGCTGCCGGCTGAGTAGTTTGGTGAATGTTTGGTGTGGGTCCGGCGTTGCCGATTGGATGGTGGGGCTGCAGTGTGAGTCAGATAAAAAAAAAAAAAAAACCAGGAGTAGGATCCAATGGGACCAACTGGCATGTATAGAGGCGTGTAATGCAAAAGGGCTGTTTTTGGTAGCGTCTCTCGCTTACGGCCATACCACCCTGAACACACCTGATCTCGTCTGATCTCGGAAGCCAAGCAGGGTAGGGTCTGGTTAGTACTTGGATGGGAGACCACCTGGGAATACCAGGTGCTGTAAGCTTTTCTCACTTTTACTTTATACAGGGGGCGCTCCACTTCACGATTAATTTAAATCTATCACTCCCCTTCCATTTTACTATTTTATATATATATTTTTATTTTCCCTCTTTCATAAAGGCAGCTTTTACACACCGTTTTACTCTAAATACTGCCTGGTAATTCTAGGTGCTGTAAGCTGTTCGTGCCTTTATTCCACCAGGGCGCGATCTTCTCACAAACTTGAAGACTGTCACTCCCCATTCACGTTTTACAACTTATTGTTAATGATAAAGAGACAGCTTTTTACACACAGTTTTAAACAAAGTACTGATATTATTCCTCTTCAACTGACCGCTTTGTTTTCTATGCAAAAACCACTTCGCCACAGAAGACTCGATATTATTGGCATAGCAAGTTCTGCTCTTCTCCTTTCAAAACTTGCTAAAAGCTGTATTTAAAAGAACAGATTGGCCGGGGTAATTCACACCCTTCAATGCCAGCTTAATGTTTAGGTTAGTGGGAATCACAGAGGAATTAGGTATGGAAACTTCTTTGCTGGTGGTAGAAGCGGTCTGGTGAATTTTTAGAGAGAAGAGGCCGTCGATGTTTGAATGTAGAAAATTGTTCTGGCTGCAGCCTGCAGTATGGACTTGTTGGTGTGTGTAGCTCCCAGTGTTCTGACAGCATGACGTTTTGGGGAAGCATGTGATTCAGCAGCTACCAGTGGGCTTCGTGCGGCGGAGATTTTGTGGCTGTTAGCGGAGTTGATAACAGAGGGTCGTTAAGAGAAGCCTGCATGCAGTAGGCAAAGGAGTAATGTTTGCCGGCGGGGGACGTGCGGCGATTAACCTGTGCGGTAGTGAAAAGGAGTTAAAAAGAAGGAAGTGTGCGGATGCGGAAAGAATGGAATAATTGTGGTAGGCTGCCGGCTGAGTAGTTTGGTGAATGTTTGGTGTGGGTCCGGCGCTGCCGATTGGATGGTGGTGCTGCAGTGTGAGTCAGATAAAAAAAAAAAAAAACCAGGAGTAGGATCCAATGGGACTAACTGGCATGTATAGACGCGTGTAATGCAAAAGGGCTGTTTTTGGTAGCGTCTCTCGCTTATGGCCATACCACCCTGAACACGCCCGATCTCGTCTGATCTCAGAAGCTAAGCAGGGTAGGGTATGGTTAGTACTTGGATGGGAGACCACCTGGGAATACCAGGTGCTGTAAGCTTTTCTCACTTTTACTTTATACAGGGGGCGCTCCACTTCACGATTAATTTAAATCTATCACTCCCCTTCCATTCTACTATTTTATATATATTTTTTTATTTTCTCTCTTTCATAAAGGCAGCTTTTACACACCGTTTTACTCTAAATACTGCCTGGTAATTCTAGGTGCTGTAAGCTCTTCGTGCCTTTATTCCACCAGGGCGCGATCTTCTCACAAACTTGAAGACTGTCACTCCCCATTCACGTTTTACAACTTATTGTTAATGATAAAGAGACAGCTTTTTACACACAGTTTTAAACAAAGTACTGATATTATTCCTCTTCAACTGACCGCTTTGTTTTCTATGCAAAAACCACTTCGCCACAGAAGACTCGATATTATTGGCATAGCAAGTTCTGCTCTTCTCCTTTCAAAACTTGCTAAAAGCTGTATTTAAAAGAACAGATTGGCCGGGGTAATTCACACCCTTCAATGCCAGCTTAATGTTTAGGTTAGTGGGAATCACAGAGGAATTAGGGATGGAAACTTCTTTGCTGGTGGTAGAAGCGGTCTGGTGAATTTTTAGAGAGAAGAGGCCGTCGATGTTTGAATGTAGAAAATTGTTCTGGCTGCAGCCTGCAGTATGGACTTGTTGGTGTGTGTAGCTCCCAGTGTTCTGACAGCGCGACGTTTTGGGGAAGCATGTGATTCAGCAGCTACCAGTGGGCTTCGTGCGGCGGAGATTTTGTGGCTGTTAGCGGAGTTGATAACAGAGGGTCGTTAAGAGAAGCCTGCATGCAGTAGGCAAAGGAGTAATGTTTGCCGGCGGGTGACGTGCGGCGATTAACCTGTGCGGTAGTGAAAAGGAGTTAAAAAGAAGGAAGTGTGCGGATGCGGAAAGAATGGAATAATTGTGGTAGGCTGCCGGCTGAGTAGTTTGGTGAATGTTTGGTGTGGGTCCGGCGCTGCCGATTGGATGGTGGGGCTGCAGTGTGAGTCAGATAAAAAAAAAAAAAAAAACAGGAGTAGGATCCAATGGGACTAACTGGCATGTATAGACGCGTGTAATGCAAAAGGGCTGTTTTTGGTAGCGTCTCTCGCTTATGGCCATACCACCCTGAACACGCCCGATCTCATCCGATCTCGGAAGCCAAGCAGGGTAGGGTCTGGTTAGTACTTGGATGGGAGATCTCCTGGGAATACCAGGTGCTGTAAGCTTTTCTCACTTTTACTTTATACAGGGGGCGCTCCACTTCACGATTAATTTAAATCTATCACTCCCCTTCCATTTTACTATTTTATATATATATATATATATTTTTCTCTCATTCATAAAGGTAGCTTTTACACACCGTTTTACTCTAAATACTTTCTGGTAATTCTAGGTGCTGTAAGCTGTTCGTGCCTTTATTCCACCAGGGCGCGATCTTCTCACAAACTTGAAGACTGTCACTCCCCATTCACGTTTTACAACTTATTGTTAATGACAGCTTTTTACACACAGTTTTAAACAAAGTACTGATATTATTCCTCTTCAACTGACCGCTTTGTTTTCTATGCAAAAACCACTTCGCCACAGAAGACTCGATATTATTGGCATAGCAAGTTCTGCTCTTCTCCTTTCAAAACTTGCTAAAAGCTGTATTTAAAAGAACAGATTGGCCGGGGTAATTCACACCCTTCAATGCCAGCTTAATGTTTAGGTTAGTGGGAATCACAGAGGAATTAGGGATGGAAACTTCTTTGCTGGTGGTAGAAGCGGTCTGGTGAATTTTTAGAGAGAAGAGGCCGTCGATGTTTGAATGTAGAAAATTGTTCTGGCTGCAGCCTGCAGTATGGACTTGTTGGTGTGTGTAGCTCCCAGTGTTCTGACAGCGCGACGTTTTGGGGAAGCATGTGATTCAGCAGCTACCAGTGGGCTTCGTGCGGCGGAGATTTTGTGGCTGTTAGCGGAGTTGATAACAGAGGGTCGTTAAGAGAAGCCTGCATGCAGTAGGCAAAGGAGTAATGTTTGCCGGCGGGGGACGTGCGGCGATTAACCTGTGCGGTAGTGAAAAGGAGTTAAAAAGAAGGAAGTGTGTGGATGCGGAAAGAATGGAATAATTGTGGTAGGCTGCCGGCTGAGTAGTTTGGTGAATGTTTGGTGTGGGTCCGGCGCTGCCGATTGGATGGTGGTGCTGCAGTGTGAGTCAGATAAAAAAAAAAAAAAAAACCAGGAGTAGGATCTAATGGGACTAACTGGCATGTATAGACGCGTATAATGCAAAAGGGCTGTTTTTGGTCGTGTCTCTCGCTTACGGCCATACCACCCTGAACACGCCCGATCTCATCGGATCTCGCAAGCCAAGGAGGGTAGGGTCTGGTCAGTACTTGGATGGGAGACCTCCTGGGAGTACCAGGTGCTGTAAGCTTTTCTCACTTTTACTTTATACAGGGGGCGCTCCACTTCACGATTAATTTAAATCTATCACTCCCCTTCCATTTTACTATTTTATATATATATATTTTTTTTTCTCTCATTCATAAAGGCAGCTTTTACACACCGTTTTACTCTAAATACTTCCTGGTAATTCTAGGTGCTGTAAGCTGTTCGTGCCTTTATTCCACCAGGGCGCGATCTTCTCACAAACTTGAAGACTGTCACTCCCCATTCACGTTTTACAACTTATTGTTAATGATAAAGAGACAGCTTTTTACACACAGTTTTAAACAAAGTACTGATATTATTCCTCTTCAACTGACCGCTTTGTTTTCTATGCAAAAACCACTTCGCCACAGAAGACTCGATATTATTGGCATAGCAAGTTCTGCTCTTCTCCTTTCAAAACTTGCTAAAAGCTGTATTTAAAAGAACAGATTGGCCGGGGTAATTCACACCCTTCAATGCCAGCTTAATGTTTAGGTTAGTGGGAATCACAGAGGAATTAGGGATGGAAACTTCTTTGCTGGTGGTAGAAGCGGTCTGGTGAATTTTTAGAGAGAAGAGGCTGTCGATGTTTGAATGTAGAAAATTGTTCTGGCTGCAGCCTGCAGTATGGACTTGTTGGTGTGTGTAGCTCCCAGTGTTCTGACAGCGCGACGTTTTGGGGAAGCATGTGATTCAGCAGCTACCAGTGGGCTTCGTGCGGCGGAGATTTTGTGGCTGTTAGCGGAGTTGATTACAGAGGGTCGTTAAGAGAAGCCTGCATGCGGTAGGCAAATGAGTAATGTTTGCCGGCGGGGGACGTGCGGCGATTAACCTGTGAGGTAGTGAAAAGGACTTAAAGAGAAGGAAGTGTGCGGATGCGGAAAGAATGGAATAATTGTGGTAGGCTGCCAGCTGAGTAGTTTGGTGAATGTTTGGTGTGGGTCCGGCGCTGCCGATTGGATGGTGGTGCTGCAGTGTGAGTCAGATAAAAAAAAAAAAAAAACCAGGAGTAGGATCCAATGGGACTAACTGGCATGTATAGACGCGTGTAATGCAAAAGGGCTGTTTTTGGTTGCATCTCTCGCTTACGGCCGTACCACCCTGAACACGCCCGATCTCGTCTGATCTTGGAAGCTAAGCAGGGTAGGGTCTGGTTAGTACTTGGATGGGTGACCACCTGGGAATACCAGGTGCTGTAAGCTTTTCTCACTTTTACTTTATACAGGGGGCGCTCCACTTCACGATTAATTTAAATCTAGCACTCCCCTTCCATTTTACTATTTTATATATATATATATTTTATCTCTCTTTCATAAAGCCAGCTTTTAGAAACCGTTTTACTCTAAATACTTCCTGGTAATTCTAGGTGCTGTAAGCTGTTCGTGCCTTTATTCCACCAGGGCGCGATCTTCTCACAAACTTGAAGACTGTCACTCCCCATTCACGTTTTACAACTTATTGTTAATGATAAAGAGACAGCTTTTTACACACAGTTTTAAACAAAGTACTGATATTATTCCTCTTCAACTGACCGCTTTGTTTTCTATGCAAAAACCACTTCGCCACAGAAGACTCGATATTATTGGCATAGCAAGTTCTGCTCTTCTCCTTTCAAAACTTGCTAAAAGCTGTATTTAAAAGAACAGATTGGCCGGGGTAATTCACACCCTTCAATGCCAGCTTAATGTTTAGGTTAGTGGGAATCACAGAGGAATTAGGGATGGAAACTTCTTTGCTGGTGGTAGAAGCGGTCTGGTGAATTTTTAGAGAGAAGAGGCCGTCGATGTTTGGATGTAGAAAATTGTTCTGGCTGCAGCCTGCAGTATGGACTTGTTGGTGTGTGTAGCTCCCAGTGTTCTGACAGCGCAACGTTTTGGGGAAGCATGTGATTCAGCAGCTACCAGTGGGCTTCGTGCGGCGGAGATTTTGTGGCTGTTAGCGGAGTTGATAACAGAGGGTCGTTAAGAAAAGCCTGCATGCAGTAGGCAAAGGAGTAATGTTTGCTGGCGGGGGACGTGCGGCGATTAACCTGTGCGGTAGTGAAAAGGAGTTAAAGAGAAGGAAGTGTGCGGATGCGGAAAGAATGGAATAATTGTGGTAGGCTGCCGGCTGAGTAGTTTGGTGAATGTTTGGTGTGGGTCCGGCGTTGCCGATTGGATGGTGGGGCTGCAGTGTGAGTCAGATAAAAAAAAAAAAAAAAAACCAGGAGTAGGATCCAATGGGACCAACTGGCATGTATAGAGGCGTGTAATGCAAAAGGGCTGTTTTTGGTAGCATCTCACGCTTATGGCCATACCACCCTGAACACGCCCGATCTCGTCTGATCTCAGAAGCTAAGCAGGGTAGGGTCTGGTTAGTACTTGGATGGGAGACCACCTGGGAATACCAGGTGCTGTAAGCTTTTCTCACTTTTACTTTATACAGGGGGCGCTCCACTTCACGATTAATTTAAATCTATCACTCCCCTTCCATTTTACTATTTTATATATATATATATTTTATCTCTCTTTCATAAAGCCAGCTTTTAGAAACCGTTTTACTCTAAATACTTCCTGGTAATTCTAGGTGCTGTAAGCTGTTCGTGCCTTTATTCCACCAGGGCGCGATCTTCTCACAAACTTGAAGACTGTCACTCCCCATTCACGTTTTACAACTTATTGTTAATGATAAAGAGACAGCTTTTTACACACAGTTTTAAACAAAGTACTGATATTATTCCTCTTCAACTGACCGCTTTGTTTTCTATGCAAAAACCACTTCGCCACAGAAGACTCGATATTATTGGCATAGCAAGTTCTGCTCTTCTCCTTTCAAAACTTGCTAAAAGCTGTATTTAAAAGAACAGATTGGCCGGGGTAATTCACACCCTTCAATGCCAGCTTAATGTTTAGGTTAGTGGGAATCACAGAGGAATTAGGGATGGAAACTTCTTTGCTGGTGGTAGAAGCGGTCTGGTGAATTTTTAGAGAGAAGAGGCCGTCGATGTTTGGATGTAGAAAATTGTTCTGGCTGCAGCCTGCAGTATGGACTTGTTGGTGTGTGTAGCTCCCAGTGTTCTCACAGCGCAACGTTTTGGGGAAGCATGTGATTCAGCAGCTACCAGTGGGCTTCGTGCGGCGGAGATTTTGTGGCTGTTAGCGGAGTTGATAACAGAGGGTCGTTAAGAAAAGCCTGCATGCAGTAGGCAAAGGAGTAATGTTTGCTGGCGGGGGACGTGCGGCGATTAACCTGTGCGGTAGTGAAAAGGAGTTAAAGAGAAGGAAGTGTGCGGATGCGGAAAGAATGGAATAATTGTGGTAGGCTGCCGGCTGAGTAGTTTGGTGAATGTTTGGTGTGGGTCCGGCGTTGCCGATTGGATGGTGGGGCTGCAGTGTGAGTCAGATAAAAAAAAAAAAAAAAAACCAGGAGTAGGATCCAATGGGACCAACTGGCATGTATAGAGGCGTGTAATGCAAAAGGGCTGTTTTTGGTAGCATCTCACGCTTATGGCCATACCACCCTGAACACGCCCGATCTCGTCTGATCTCGGAAGCTAAGCAGGGTAGGGTCTGGTTAGTACTTGGATGGGAGACCACCTGGGAATACCTGGTGCTGTAAGCTTTTCTCACTTTTACTTTATACAGGGGGCGCTCCACTTCACGATTAATTTAAATCTATCACTCCCCTTCCATTTTACTATTTTATATATATATATATTTTTCTCTCATTCATAAAGGCAGCTTTTACACACCGTTTTACTCTAAATACTTCCTGGTAATTCTAGGTGCTGTAAGCTGTTCGTGCCTTTATTCCACCAGGGCGCGATCTTCTCACAAACTTGAAGACTGTCACTCCCCATTCACGTTTTACAACTTATTGTTAATGATAAAGAGACAGCTTTTTACACACAGTTTTAAACAAAGTACTGATATTATTCCTCTTCAACTGACCGCTTTGTTTTCTATGCAAAAACCACTTCGCCACAGAAGACTCGATATTATTGGCATAGCAAGTTCTGCTCTTCTCCTTTCAAAACTTGCTAAAAGCTGTATTTAAAAGAACAGATTGGCCGGGGTAATTCACACCCTTCAATGCCAGCTTAATGTTTAGGTTAGTGGGAATCACAGAGGAATTAGGGATGGAAACTTCTTTGCTGGTGGTAGAAGCGGTCTGGTGAATTTTTAGAGAGAAGAGGCTGTCGATGTTTGAATGTAGAAAATTGTTCTGGCTGCAGCCTGCAGTATGGACTTGTTGGTGTGTGTAGCTCCCAGTGTTCTGACAGCGCGACGTTTTGGGGAAGCATGTGATTCAGCAGCTACCAGTGGGCTTCGTGCGGCGGAGATTTTGTGGCTGTTAGCGGAGTTGATTACAGAGGGTCGTTAAGAGAAGCCTGCATGCGGTAGGCAAATGAGTAATGTTTGCCGGCGGGGGACGTGCGGCGATTAACCTGTGAGGTAGTGAAAAGGACTTAAAGAGAAGGAAGTGTGCGGATGCGGAAAGAATGGAATAATTGTGGTAGGCTGCCAGCTGAGTAGTTTGGTGAATGTTTGGTGTGGGTCCGGCGCTGCCGATTGGATGGTGGTGCTGCAGTGTGAGTCAGATAAAAAAAAAAAAAAAACCAGGAGTAGGATCCAATGGGACTAACTGGCATGTATAGACGCGTGTAATGCAAAAGGGCTGTTTTTGGTTGCATCTCTCGCTTACGGCCGTACCACCCTGAACACGCCCGATCTCGTCTGATCTTGGAAGCTAAGCAGGGTAGGGTCTGGTTAGTACTTGGATGGGTGACCACCTGGGAATACCAGGTGCTGTAAGCTTTTCTCACTTTTACTTTATACAGGGGGCGCTCCACTTCACGATTAATTTAAATCTAGCACTCCCCTTCCATTTTACTATTTTATATATATATATATTTTATCTCTCTTTCATAAAGCCAGCTTTTAGAAACCGTTTTACTCTAAATACTTCCTGGTAATTCTAGGTGCTGTAAGCTGTTCGTGCCTTTATTCCACCAGGGCGCGATCTTCTCACAAACTTGAAGACTGTCACTCCCCATTCACGTTTTACAACTTATTGTTAATGATAAAGAGACAGCTTTTTACACACAGTTTTAAACAAAGTACTGATATTATTCCTCTTCAACTGACCGCTTTGTTTTCTATGCAAAAACCACTTCGCCACAGAAGACTCGATATTATTGGCATAGCAAGTTCTGCTCTTCTCCTTTCAAAACTTGCTAAAAGCTGTATTTAAAAGAACAGATTGGCCGGGGTAATTCACACCCTTCAATGCCAGCTTAATGTTTAGGTTAGTGGGAATCACAGAGGAATTAGGGATGGAAACTTCTTTGCTGGTGGTAGAAGCGGTCTGGTGAATTTTTAGAGAGAAGAGGCCGTCGATGTTTGGATGTAGAAAATTGTTCTGGCTGCAGCCTGCAGTATGGACTTGTTGGTGTGTGTAGCTCCCAGTGTTCTGACAGCGCAACGTTTTGGGGAAGCATGTGATTCAGCAGCTACCAGTGGGCTTCGTGCGGCGGAGATTTTGTGGCTGTTAGCGGAGTTGATAACAGAGGGTCGTTAAGAAAAGCCTGCATGCAGTAGGCAAAGGAGTAATGTTTGCTGGCGGGGGACGTGCGGCGATTAACCTGTGCGGTAGTGAAAAGGAGTTAAAGAGAAGGAAGTGTGCGGATGCGGAAAGAATAGAATAATTGTGGTAGGCTGCCGGCTGAGTAGTTTGGTGAATGTTTGGTGTGGGTCCGGCGTTGCCGATTGGATGGTGGGGCTGCAGTGTGAGTCAGATAAAAAAAAAAAAAAAAAACCAGGAGTAGGATCCAATGGGACCAACTGGCATGTATAGAGGCGTGTAATGCAAAAGGGCTGTTTTTGGTAGCATCTCACGCTTATGGCCATACCACCCTGAACACGCCCGATCTCGTCTGATCTCGGAAGCTAAGCAGGGTAGGGTCTGGTTAGTACTTGGATGGGAGACCACCTGGGAATACCAGGTGCTGTAAGCTTTTCTCACTTTTACTTTATACAGGGGGCACTCCACTTCACGATTAATTTAAAACTATCACTCCCCTTACGTTTTACTATTTTATATATATATATTTTTTCTCTCATTCATAAAGGCAGCTTTTACACACCGTTTAACTCTAAATACTGCCTGGTAATTCTTGGTGCTGTAAGCTGTTCGTGCCTTTATTCCACCAGGGCGCGATCTTCTCACAAACTTGAAGACTGTCACTCCCCATTCACGTTTTACAACTTATTGTTAATGATAAAGAGACAGCTTTTTACACACAGTTTTAAACAAATTACTGATATTATTCCTCTTCAACTGACCGCTTTGTTTTCTATGCAAAAACCACTTCGCCACAGAAGACTCGATATTATTGGCATAGCAAGTTCTGCTCTTCTCCTTTCAAAACTTGCTAAAAGCTGTATTTAAAAGAACAGATTGGCCGGGGTAATTCACACCCTTCAATGCCAGCTTAATGTTTAGGTTAGTGGGAATCACAGAGGAATTAGGGATGGAAACTTCTTTGCTGGTGGTAGAAGCGGTCTGGTGAATTTTTAGAGAGAAGAGGCCGTCGATGTTTGAATGTAGAAAATTGTTCTGGCTGCAGCCTGCAGTATGGACTTGTTGGTGTGTGTAGCTCCCAGTGTTCTGACAGCGCGACGTTTTGGGGAAGCATGTTATTCAGCAGCTACCAGTGGGCTTCGTGCGGCGGAGATTTTGTGGCTGTTAGCGGAGTTGATAACAGAGAGTCGTTAAGAGAAGCCTGCATGCGGTAGGCAAAGGAGTAATGTTTGCCGGCGGGGGACGTGCGGCGATTAACCTGTGCGGTAGTGAAAAGGAGTTAAAAAGAAGGAAGTGTGCGGATGCGGAAAGAATGGAATAATTGTGGTAGGCTGCCGGCTGAGTAGTTTGGTGAATGTTGGGTGTGGGTCCGGCGCTGCCGATTGGATGGTGGGGCTGCAGTGTGAGTCAGATTAAAAAAAAAAAAAGAACATTAGTAGTATCCAATGGGACCAACTGGCATGTATAGAGGCGTGTAATGCAAAAGGGCTGTTTTTGGTAGTTTCTCTCGCTTACGGCCATACCACCCTGAACACGCCCGATCTCGTCTGATCTTGGAAGCTAAGCAGGGTAGGGTCTGGTTAGTACTTGGATGGGAGATCACCTGGGAAAACCAGGTGCTGTAAGCTTTTCTCACGTTTACTTTATACAGGGGGCGCTCCACTTCAAGATTACTTTAAATCTATCACTCCCCTTCCATTTTACTATTTTATATATATATATATATTTTTTTTTCTCTCATTCATAAAGCCAGCTTTTAGAAACCGTTTTACTCTAAATACTTCCTGGTAATTCTAGGTGCTGTAAGCTGTTCGTGCCTTTATTCCACCAGGGCGCGATCTTCTCACAAACTTGAAGACTGTCACTCCCCATTCACGTTTTACAACTTATTGTTAATGATAAATAGACAGCTTTTTACACACAGTTTTAAACAAAGTACTGATATTATTCCTCTTCAGCTGACCGCTTTGTTTTCTATGCAAAAACCACTTCGCCACAGAAGACTCGATATTATTGGCATAGCAAGTTCTGCTCTTCTCCTTTCAAAACTTGCTAAAAGCTGTATTTAAAAGAACAGATTAGCCCGGGTAATTCACACCCTTCAATGCCAGCTTAATGTTTAGGTTAGTGGGAATCACAGAGGAATTAGGGATGGAAACTTCTTTGCTGGTGGTAGAAGCGGTCTGGTGAATTTTTAGAGAGAAGAGGCCGTCGATGTTTGAATGTAGAAAATTGTTCTGGCTGCAGCCTGCAGTATGGACTTGTTGGTGTGTGTAGCTCCCAGTGTTCTGACAGCGCGACGTTTTGGGGAAGCATGTGATTCAGCAGCTACCAGTGGGCTTCGTGCGGCGGAGATTTTGTGGCTGTTAGCGGAGTTGATAACAGAGGGTCGTTAAGAGAAGCCTGCATGCAGTAGGCAAAGGAGTAATGTTTGCCGGCGGGGGACGTGCGGCGATTAACCTGTGCGGTAGTGAAAATGAGTTAAAAAGAAGGAAGTGTGCGGATGCGGAAAGAATGGAATAATTGTGGTAGGCTGCCGGCTGAGTAGTTTGGTGAATGTTGGGTGTGGGTCCGGCGCTACCGATTGGATGGTGGGGCTGCAGTGTGAGTCAGATAAAAAAAAAAAAAGAACATTAGTAGTATCCAATGGGACCAACTGGCATGTATAGAGGCGTGTAATGCAAAAGGGCTGTTTTTGGAAGTTTCTCTCGCTTACGGCCATAGCACCCTGAACACGCCCGATCTCGTCTGATCTCGGAAGCTAAGCAGGGTAGGGTCTGGTTAGTACTTGGATGGGAGGCCACCTGGGAATACCAGGTGCTGTAAGCTTTTCTCACTTTTACTTTATACAGGGGGCGCTCCACTTCACGATTAATTTAAATCTATCACTCCCCTTCCATTTTACTATTTTATATATATATATATATATATATATATATATATATATATATTTTTTTTTTTCTCTCATTCATAAAGGCAGCTTTTAGAAACCGTTTTACTCTAAATACTTCCTGGTAATTCTAGGTGCTGTAAGCTGTTCGTGCCTTTATTCCACCAGGGCGCGATCTTCTCACAAACTTGAAGACTGTCACTCCCCATTCACGTTTTACAACTTATTGTTAATGATAAAGAGACAGCTTTTTACACACAGTTTTAAACAAAGTACTGATATTATTCCTCTTCAACTGACCGCTTTGTTTTCTATGCAAAAACCACTTCGCCACAGAAGACTCGATATTATTGGCATAGCAAGTTCTGCTCTTCTCCTTTCAAAACTTGCTAAAAGCTGTATTTAAAAGAACAGATTGGCCGGGGTAATTCACACCCTTCAATGCCAGCTTAATGTTTAGGTTAGTGGGAATCACAGAGGAATTAGGGATGGAAACTTCTTTGCTGGTGGTAGAAGCGGTCTGGTGAATTTTTAGAGAGAAGAGGCCGTCGATGTTTGAATGTAGAAAATTGTTCTGGCTGCAGCCTGCAGTATGGACTTGTTGGTGTGTGTAGCTCCCAGTGTTCTGACAGCGCGACGTTTTGGGGAAGCATGTGACTCAGCAGCTACCAGTGGGCTTCGTGCGGCGGAGATTTTGTGGCTGTTAGCGGAGTTGATAACAGAGGGTCGTTAAGAGAAGCCTGCATGCAGTAGGCAAAGGAGTAATGTTTGCCGGCGGGGGACGTGCGGCGATTAACCTGTGCAGTACTGAAAAGGAGTTAAAAAGAAGGAAGTGTGCGGATGCGGAAAGAATGGAATAATTGTGGTAGGCTGCCGGCTGAGTAGTTTGGTGAATGTTTGGTGTGGGTCCGGCGCTGCCGATTGGATGGTGGGGCTGCAGTGTGAGTCAGATAAAAAAAAAAAAAAACCAGGAGTAGGATCCAATGGGACTAACTGGCATGTATAGACGCGTGTAATGCAAAAGGGCTGTTTTTGGTAGCATCTCTCGCTTACGGCCATACCACCCTGAACACGCCCGATCTCGTCTGATCTCGGAAGCTATGCAGGGTAGGGTCTGGTTAGTACTTGGATGGGAGACCTCCTGGGAATACCAGGTGCTGTAAGCTTTTCTCACTTGTACTTTAAACGGGGGGCGCTCCACTTCATGATTAATTTAAATCTATCACTCTCCTTCCATTTTACTATTATATATATATATATATTTTTTTTTTTTTCTCTCATTCATAAAGGCAGCTTTTAGAAACCGTTTTACTCTAAATACTTCCTGGTAATTCTAGGTGCTGTAAGCTGTTCGTGCCTTTATTCCACCAGGGCGCGATCTTCTCACAAACTTGAAGACTGTCACTCCCCATTCACGTTTTACAACTTATTGTTAATGATAAAGAGACAGCTTTTTACACACAGTTTTAAACAAAGTACTGATATTATTCCTCTTCAACTGACCGCTTTGTTTTCTATGCAAAAACCACTTCGCCACAGAAGACTCGATATTATTGGCATAGCAAGTTCTGCTCTTCTCCTTTCAAAACTTGCTAAAAGCTGTATTTAAAAGAACAGATTGGCCGGGGTAATTCACACCCTTCAATGCCAGCTTAATGTTTAGGTTAGTGGGAATCACAGAGGAATTAGGGATGGAAACTTCTTTGCTGGTGGTAGAAGCGGTCTGGTGAATTTTTAGAGAGAAGAGGCCGTCGATGTTTGAATGTAGAAAATTGTTCTGGCTGCAGCCTGCAGTATGGACTTGTTGGTGTGTGTAGCTCCCAGTGTTCTGACAGCGCGACGTTTTGGGGAAGCATGTGATTCAGCAGCTACCAGTGGGCTTCGTGCGGCGGAGATTTTGTGGCTGTTAGCGGAGTTGATAACAGAGGGTCGTTAAGAGAAGCCTGCATGCAGTAGGCAAAGGAGTAATGTTTGCCGGCGGGGGACGTGCGGCGATTAACCTGTGCAGTACTGAAAAGGAGTTAAAAAGAAGGAAGTGTGCGGATGCGGAAAGAATGGAATAATTGTGGTAGGCTGCCGGCTGAGTAGTTTGGTGAATGTTTGGTGTGGGTCCGGCGCTGCCGATTGGATGGTGGGGCTGCAGTGTGAGTCAGATAAAAAAAAAAAAAAACCAGGAGTAGGATCCAATGGGACTAACTGGCATGTATAGACGCGTGTAATGCAAAAGGGCTGTTTTTGGTAGCATCTCTCGCTTACGGCCATACCACCCTGAACACGCCCGATCTCGTCTGATCTCGGAAGCTATGCAGGGTAGGGTCTGGTTAGTACTTGGATGGGAGACCTCCTGGGAATACCAGGTGCTGTAAGCTTTTCTCACTTGTACTTTAAACGGGGGGCGCTCCACTTCATGATTAATTTAAATCTATCACTCTCCTTCCATTTTACTATTATATA
Organism: Brienomyrus brachyistius; assembly: GCF_023856365.1. Lineage (NCBI taxonomy): Eukaryota > Metazoa > Chordata > Actinopteri > Osteoglossiformes > Mormyridae > Brienomyrus > Brienomyrus brachyistius. The sequence goes on from NC_064534.1 coordinate 42,586,930, forward strand.
TATATATATATTTTTATTTTTCTCTCATTCATAAAGGCAGCTTTTAGAAACCGTTTTACTCTAAATACTTCCTGGTAATTCTAGGTGCTGTAAGCTGTTCGTGCCTTTATTCCACCAGGGCGCGATCTTCTCACAAACTTGAAGACTGTCACTCCCCATTCACGTTTTACAACTTATTGTTAATGATAAAGAGACAGCTTTTTACACACAGTTTTAAACAAAGTACTGATATTATTCCTCTTCAACTGACCGCTTTGTTTTCTATGCAAAAACCACTTCGCCACAGAAGACTCGATATTATTGGCATAGCAAGTTCTGCTCTTCTCCTTTCAAAACTTGCTAAAAGCTGTATTTAAAAGAACAGGTTGGCCGGGGTAATTCACACCCTTCAATGCCAGCTTAATGTTTAGGTTAGTGGGAATCACAGAGGAATTAGGGATGGAAACTTCTTTGCTGGTGGTAGAAGCGGTCTGGTGAATTTTTAGAGAGAAGAGGCCGTCGATGTTTGAATGTAGAAAATTGTTCTGGCTGCAGCCTGCAGTATGGACTTGTTGGTGTGTGTAGCTCCCAGTGTTCTGACAGCGCGACGTTTTGGGGAAGCATGTGATTCAGCAGCTACCAGTGGGCTTCGTGCGGCGGAGATTTTGTGGCTGTTAGCGGAGTTGATAACAGAGGGTCGTTAAGAGAAGCCTGCATGCAGTAGGCAAAGGAGTAATGTTTGCCGGCGGGGGACGTGCGGCGATTAACCTGTGCGGTAGTGAAAAGGAGTTAAAAATAAGGAAGTGTGCGGATGCGGAAAGAATGGAATAATTGTGGTAGGCTGCCGGCTGAGTAGTTTGGTGAATGTTTGGTGTGGGTCCGGCGCTGCCGATTGGATGGTGGGGCTGCAGTGTGAGTCAGATAAAAAAAAAAAACCAGGAGTAGGATCCAATGGGACTAACTGGCATGTATAGACGCGTGTAATGCAAAAGGGCTGTTTTTGGTAGCATCTCTCACTTACGGCCATACCACCCTGAACACGCCCGATCTCGTCTGATCTCGGAAGCTAAGCAGGGTAGGGTCTGGTTAGTACTTAGATGGGAGACCTCCTGGGAATAGCAGGTGCTGTAAGCTTCTCTCACTTTTACTTTAAACGGGGGGCGCTCCACTTCACGATTAATTTAAATCTATCACTCCCCTTCCATTTTACTATTATATATATATATATTTTTTTTTCTCTCATTCATAAAGGCAGCTTTTAGAATCCGTTTTACTCTAAATACTTCCTGGTAATTCTAGGTGCTGTAAGCTGTTCGTGCCTTTATTCCACCAGGGCGCGATCTTCTCACAAACTTGAAGACTGTCACTCCCCATTCACGTTTTACAACTTATTGTTAATGATAAAGAGACAGCTTTTTACACACAGTTTTAAACAAAGTACTGATATTATTCCTCTTCAACTGACCGCTTTGTTTTCTATGCAAAAACCACTTCGCCACAGAAGACTCGATATTATTAGCATAGCAAGTTCTGCTCTTCTCCTTTCAAAACTTGCTAAAAGCTGTATTTAAAAGAACAGATTGGCCGGGGTAATTCACACCCTTCAATGCCAGCTTAATGTTTAGGTTAGTGGGAATCACAGAGGAATTAGGGATGGAAACTTCTTTGCTGGTGGTAGAAGCGGTCTGGTGAATTTTTAGAGAGAAGAGGCCGTTGATGTTTGAATGTAGAAAATTGTTCTGGCTGCAGCCTGCAGTATGGACTTGTTGGTGTGTGTAGCTCCCAGTGTTCTGACAGTGCGACGTTTTGGGGAAGCATGTGATTCAGCAGCTACCAGTGGGCTTCGTGCGGCGGAGATTTTGTGGCTGTTAGCGGAGTTGATAACAGAGGGTCGTTAAGAGAAACCTGCATGCAGTAGGCAAAGGAGTAATGTTTGCCGGCGGGGGACGTGCGGCGATTAACCTGTGCGGTAGTGAAAATGAGTTAAAAAGAAGGAAGTGTGCGGATGCGGAAAGAATGGAATAATTGTGGTAGGCTGCCGGCTGAGTAGTTTGGTGAATGTTGGGTGTGGGTCCGGCGCTGCCGATTGGATGGTGGGGCTTCAGTGTGAGTCAGATAAAAAAAAAAAAAGAACATTAGTAGTATCCAATGGGACCAACTGGCATGTATAGAGGCGTGTAATGCAAAAGGGCTGTTTTTGGTAGTTTCTCTAGCTTACGGCCATACCACCCTGAACACGCCCGATCTCATCCGATCTCGGAAGCCAAGCAGGGTAGGGTCTGGTCAGTACTTGGATGGGAGACTTCCTGGGAATACCAGGTGCTGTAAGCTTTTCTCACTTTTACTTTATACAGGGGGCGCTCCACTTCACGATTAATTTAAATCTATCACTCCCCTTCCATTTTACTATTTTATATATATATATATTTTTTTCTTTTTCTCTCATTCATAAAGGCAGCTTTTACACACCGTTTTACTCTAAATACTTCCTGGTAATTCTAGGTGCTGTAAGCTGTTCGTGCCTTTATTCCACCAGGGCGCGATCTTCTCACAAACTTGAAGACTGTCACTCCCCATTCACGTTTTACAACTTATTGTTAATGATAAAGAGACAGCTTTTTACACACAGTTTTAAACAAAGTACTGATATTATTCCTCTTCAACTGACCGCTTTGTTTTCTATGCAAAAACCACTTCGCCACAGAAGACTCGATATTATTGGCATAGCAAGTTCTGCTCTTCTCCTTTCAAAACTTGCTAAAAGCTGTATTTAAAAGAACAGATTGGCCGGGGTAATTCACACCCTTCAATGCCAGCTTAATGTTTAGGTTAGTGGGAATCACAGAGGAATTAGGGATGGAAACTTCTTTGCTGGTGGTAGAAGCGGTCTGGTGAATTTTTAGAGAGAAGAGGCCGTCGATGTTTGAATGTAGAAAATTGTTCTGGCTGCAGCCTGCAGTATGGACTTGTTGGTGTGTGTAGCTCCCAGTGTTCTGACAGCGCGACGTTTTGGGGAAGCATGTGATTCAGCAGCTACCAGTGGGCTTCGTGCGGCGGAGATTTTGTGGCTGTTAGCGGAGTTGATAACAGAGGGTCGTTAAGAGAAGCCTGCATGCAGTAGGCAAAGGAGTAATGTTTGCCGGCGGGGGACGTGCGGCGATTAACCTGTGCGGTAGTGAAAAGGAGTTAAAAAGAAGGAAGTGTGCGGATGCGGAAAGAATGGAATAATTGTGGTAGGCTGCCGGCTGAGTAGTTTGGTGAATGTTTGGTGTGGGTCCGGCGCTGCCGATTGGATGGTGGTGCTGCAGTGTCAGTCAGATAAAAAAAAAAAAAAAAAAACCAGGAGTAGGATCCAATGGGACTAACTGGCATGTATAGAGGCGTGTAATGCAAAAGGGCTGTTTTTGTTAGCGGTTCTTGCTTACGGCCATACCACCCTGAACACGCATGATCTTGGAAGCTAAGCAGAGTATGGTCTGGTTAGTACTTGGAAGGGAAACCACCTGGGAATACCAGGTGCTGTAAGCTTTTCTCACTTTTACTTTATACAGGGGGCGCTCCACTTCACGATTAATTTAAATCTATCACTCCCCTTCCATTTTACTATTTTATATATATATATATATTTTCTCTCTTTCATAAAGGCAGCTTTTAGAAACAGTTTTACTCTAAATACTGCCTGGTAATTCTAGGTGCTGTAAGCTGTTCGTGCCTTTATTCCACCAGGGCGCGATCTTCTCACAAACTTGAAGACTGTCACTCCCCATTCACGTTTTACAACTTATTGTTAATAATAAAGAGACAGCTTTTTACACACAGTTTTAAACAAAGTACTGATATAATTCCTCTTCAACTCACCACTTTGTTTTCTATGCAAAAACCACTTCACCACAGAAGACTCGATATTATTGGCATAGCAAGGTCTGCTCTTCTCCTCCTTTCAAAACTCGCTAAAAGCTGTATTTAAAAGAGCAGGTTGGCCGGGGTAATTCACACCCTTCAATGCCAACTTAATGTTTAGGTTAGTGGGAATCACAGAGGAATTAGGGATGGAAACTTCTTTGCTGGTGGTAGAAGCGGTCTGGTGAATTTTTAGAGAGAAGAGGCCGTCGATGTTTGAATGTAGAAAATTGTTCTGGCTGCAGCCTGCAGTATGGACTTGTTGGTGTGTGTAGCTCCCAGTGTTCTGACAGCGCGACGTTTTGGGGAAGCATGTGATTCAGCAGCTACCAGTGGGCTTCGTGCGGCGGAGATTTTGTGGCTGTTAGCTGAGTTGATAGCAGAGGGTCGTTAAGAGAAGCCTGCATACGGTAGGCAAAGGAGTAATGTTTGCCGGCGGGGGACATGCGGCGATTAACCTGTGAGGTAGTGAAAAGGACTTAAAGAGAAGGAAGTGTGCGGATGCGGAAAGAATGGAATAATTGTGGTAGGCTGCCGGCTGAGTAGTTTGGTGAATGTTTGGTGTGGGTCCGGCGCTGCCGATTGGATGGTGGTGCTGCAGTGTGAGTCAGATAAAAAAAAAAAAAAACCAGGAGTAGGATCCAATGGGACTAACTGGCATGTAGAGACGCGTGTAATGCAAAAGGGCTGTTTTTGGTAGCATCTCTCGCTTACGGCCATACCACCCTGAACACGCCCGATCTCGTCTGATCTCGGAAGCTAAGTAGGGTAGGGTATGGTTAGTACTTGGATGGGAGACCACCTGGGAATACCAGGTGCTGTAAGCTTTTCTCACTTTTACTTTATACAGGGGGCGCTCCACTTCACGATTAATTTTATATCTATCACTCCCCTTCCATTTTACTATTTTATATATATATATTTTTTTTTTTCTCTCATTCATAAAGGCAGCTTTTAGAAACCGTTTTACTCTAAATACTTCCTGGTAATTCTAGGTGCTGTAAGCTGTTCGTACCTTTATTCCACCAGGGCGCGATCTTCTCACAAACTTGAAGACTGTCACTCCCCATTCACGTTTTACAACTTATTGTTAATGATAAAGAGACAGCTTTTTACACACAGTTTTAAACAAAGTACTGATATTATTCCTCTTCAACTGACCGCTTTGTTTTCTATGCAAAAACCACTTCGCCACAGAAGACTCGATATTATTGGCATAGCAAGTTCTGCTCTTCTCCTTTCAAAACTTGCTAAAAGCTGTATTTAAAAGAACAGATTGGCCGGGGTAATTCACACCCTTCAATGCCAGCTTAATGTTTAGGTTAGTGGGAATCACAAAGGAATTAGGGATGGAAACTTCTTTGCTGGTGGTAGAAGCGGTCTGGTGAATTTTTAGAGAGAAGAGGCCGTCGATGTTTGAATGTAGAAAATTGTTCTGGCTGCAGCCTGCATTATGGACTTGTTGGTGTGTGTAGCTCCCAGTGTTCTGACAGCGTGACGTTTTGGGGAAGCATGTGATTCAGCAGCTACCAGTGGGCTTCGTGCGGCGGAGATTTTGTGGCTGTTAGCGGAGTTAATAACAGAGGGTCGTTAAGAGAAGCCTGCATGCAGTAGGCAAAGGAGTAATGTTTGCCGGCGGGGGACGTGCGGCGATTAACCTGTGCGGTAGTGAAAAGGAGTTAAAAAGAAGGAAGTGTGCGGATGCGGAAAGAATGGAATAATTGTGGTAGGCTGCCGGCTGAGTAGTTTGGTGAATGTTTGGTGTGGGTCCGGCGCTGCCGATTGGATGGTGGTGCTGCAGTGTGAGTCAGATAAAAAAAAAAAAAAAAACAGGAGTAGAATCCAATGGGACTAACTGGCATGTATAGACGCGTGTAATGCAAAAGGGCTGTTTTTGGTAGCGTCTCACGCTTACAGCCATACCACCCTGAACACGCCCGATCTCGTCTGATCTCGGAAGCTAAGCAGGGTAGGGTCTGGTTAGTACTTGGATGGGAGACCACCTGGGAATACCAGGTGCTGTAAGCTTTTCTCACTTTTACTTTATACAGGGGGCGCTCCACTTCACGATGAATTTAAATCTATCACTCCCCTTCCATTTTACTATTTTATATATATATATTTTTTTTTTCTCTCATTCATAAAGGTAGCTTTTAGAAACCGTTTTACTCTAAATACTTCCTGGTAATTCTAGGTGCTGTAAGCTGTTCGTGCCTTTATTCCACCAGGGCGCGATCTTCTCACAAACTTGAAGACTGTCACTCCCCATTCACGTTTTACAACTTATTGTTAATGATAAAGAGACAGCTTTTTACACACAGTTTTAAACAAAGTACTGACATTATTCCTCTTCAACTGACCGCTTTGTTTTCTATGCAAAAACCACTTTGCCACAGAAGACTCGATATTATTGGCATAGCAAGTTCTGCTCTTCTCCTTTCAAAACTTGCTAAAAGCTGTATTTAAAAGAACAGATTGGCCGGGGTAATTCACACCCTTCAATGCCAGCTTAATGTTTAGGTTAGTGGGAATCACAGAGGAATTAGGGATGGAAACTTCTTTGCTGGTGGTAGAAGCGGTCTGGTGAATTTTTAGAGAGAAGAGGCCGTCGATGTTTGAATGTAGAAAATTGTTCTGGCTGTAGCCTGCAGTATGGACTTGTTGGTGTGTGTAGCTCCCAGTGTTCTGACAGCGCGACGTTTTGGGGAAGCATGTGATTCAGCAGCTACCAAGTGGGCTTCGTGCGGCGGAGATTTTGTGGCTGTTAGCGGAGTTGATAACAGAGGGTCGTTAAGAGAAGCCTGCATGCAGTAGGCAAAGGAGTAATGTTTGCCGGCGGGGGACGTGCGGCGATTAACTTGTGCGGTAGTGAAAAGGAGTTAAAAAGAAGGAAGTGTGCGGATGCGGAAAGAATGGAATAATTGTGGTAGGCTGCCGGCTGAGTAGTTTGGTGAATGTTTGGTGTGGGTCCGGCGCTGCCGATTGGATGGTGGTGCTGCAGTGTGAGTCAGACAAAAAAAAAAAAAAACAGGAGTAGAATCCAATGGGACTAACTGGCATGTATAGACGCGTGTAATGCAAAAGGGCTGTTTTTGGTAGCGTCTCACGCTTACGGCCATACCACCCTGAACACGCCCGATCTCGTCTGATCTCGGAAGCTTAGCAGGTTAGGGTCTGGTTAGTACTTGGATGGGAGACCACCTGGGAATACCAGGTCCTGTAAGCTTTTCTCACTTTTACTTTATACAGGGGGCGCTCCACTTCACGATGAATTTAAATCTATCACTCCCCTTCCATTTTACTATTTTATATATATATATATTTTTTTTCTCTCATTCATAAAGGTAGCTTTTAGAAACCGTTTTACTCTAAATACTTCCTGGTAATTCTAGGTGCTGTAAGCTGTTCGTGCCTTTATTCCACCAGGGCGCGATCTTCTCACAAACTTGAAGACTGTCACTCCCCATTCACGTTTTACAACTTATTGTTAATGATAAAGAGACAGCTTTTTACACACAGTTTTAAACAAAGTACTGACATTATTCCTCTTCAACTGACCGCTTTGTTTTCTATGCAAAAACCACTTTGCCACAGAAGACTCGATATTATTGGCATAGCAAGTTCTGCTCTTCTCCTTTCAAAACTTGCTAAAAGCTGTATTTAAAAGAACAGATTGGCCGGGGTAATTCACACCCTTCAATGCCAGCTTAATGTTTAGGTTAGTGGGAATCACAGAGGAATTAGGGATGGAAACTTCTTTGCTGGTGGTAGAAGCGGTCTGGTGAATTTTTAGAGAGAAGAGGCCGTCGATGTTTGAATGTAGAAAATTGTTCTGGCTGTAGCCTGCAGTATGGACTTGTTGGTGTGTGTAGCTCCCAGTGTTCTGACAGCGCGACGTTTTGGGGAAGCATGTGATTCAGCAGCTACCAGTGGGCTTCGTGCGGCGGAGATTTTGTGGCTGTTAGCGGAGTTGATAACAGAGGGTCGTTAAGAGAAGCCTGCATGCAGTAGGCAAAGGAGTAATGTTTGCCGGCGGGGGACGTGCGGCGATTAACTTGTGCGGTAGTGAAAAGGAGTTAAAAAGAAGGAAGTGTGCGGATGCGGAAAGAATGGAATAATTGTGGTAGGCTGCCGGCTGAGTAGTTTGGTGAATGTTTGGTGTGGGTCCGGCGTTGCCGATTAGATGGTGGGGCTGCAGTGTGAGTCAGATAAAAAAAAAAAAAAACATTAGTAGGATCCAATGGGACCAACTGGCATGTATAGAGGCGTGTAATGCAAAAGGGCTGTTTTTGGTAGCATCTCTCGCTTATGGCCATGCCCGCCTGAACGCGCCTGATCTCATCTGATCTCGGAAGCCAATCAGGGTAGGGTCTGATTAGTACTTGGATGGGAGACCTCCTGGGAATACCAGGTGCTGTAAGCTTTTCTCACTTTTACTTTATACAGGGGGCGCTCCACTTCACGATTAATTTAAATCTAGCACTCCCCTTCCATTTTACTATTTTATATATATATTTTTTTTCTCTCTTTCATAAAGCCAGCTTATAGAAACCGTTTTACTCTAAATACTTCCTGGTAATTCTAGGTGCTGTAAGCTGTTCGTGCCTTTATTCCACCAGGGCGCGATCTTCTCACAAACTTGAAGACTGTCACTCCCCATTCACGTTTTACAACTTATTGTTAATGATAAAGAGACAGCTTTTTACACACAGTTTTAAACAAAGTACTGATATTATTCCTCTTCAACTGACCGCTTTGTTTTCTATGCAAAAACCACTTCGCCACAGAAGACTCGATATTATTGGCATAGCAAGTTCTGCTCTTCTCCTTTCAAAACTTGCTAAAAGCTGTATTTAAAAGAACAGATTGGCCGGGGTAATTCACACCCTTCAATGCCAGCTTAATGTTTAGGTTAGTGGGAATCACAGAGGAATTAGGGATGGAAACTTCTTTGCTGGTGGTAGAAGCGGTCTGGTGAATTTTTAGAGAGAAGAGGCCGTCGATGTTTGAATGTAGAAAATTGTTCTGGCTGTAGCCTGCAGTATGGACTTGTTGGTGTGTGTAGCTCCCAGTGTTCTGACAGCGCGACGTTTTGGGGAAGCATGTGATTCAGCAGCTACCAGTGGGCTTCGTGCGGCGGAGATTTTGTGGCTGTTAGCGGAGTTGATAACAGAGGGTCGTTAAGAGAAGCCTGCATGCAGTAGGCAAAGGAGTAATGTTTGCCGGCGGGGGACGTGCGGCGATTAACTTGTGCGGTAGTGAAAAGGAGTTAAAAAGAAGGAAGTGTGCGGATGCGGAAAGAATGGAATAATTGTGGTAGGCTGCCGGCTGAGTAGTTTGGTGAATGTTTGGTGTGGGTCCGGCGTTGCCGATTGGATGGTGGGGCTGCAGTGTGAGTCAGATAAAAAAAAAAAAAAAAAAACCAGGAGTAGGATCCAATGGGACTAACTGGCATGTATAGAGGCGTGTAATGCAAAAGGGCTGTTTTTGGTAGCATCTCTCGCTTACGGCCATACCACCCTGAACACGCCCGATCTCGTCTGATCTCGGAAGCCAAGCAGGGTAGGGTCTGGTTAGTACTTGGATGGGAGACCTCCTGCGAATACCAGGTGCTGTAAGCCTTTCTTACTTTTACTTTATACAGGGGGCGCACCACTTCACGATTAATTTAAATCTATCACTCCCCTTCCATTTTACTATTTTATATATATATATATTTTTTTCTCTTATTCATAAAGGCAGCTTTTAGAAACCGTTTTACTCTAAATACTTCCTGGTAATTCTAGGTGCTGTAAGCTGTTCGTGCCTTTATTCCACCAGGGCGCGATCTTCTCACAAACTTGAAGACGGTCACTCCCCATTCACGTTTTACAACTTATTGTTGATGATAAAGAGACAGCTTTTTACACACAGTTTTAAACAAAGTACTGATATTATTCCTCTTCAACTCACCGCTTTGTTTTCTATGCAAAAACCACTTCGCCACAGAAGACTCGATATTATTGGCATAGCAAGTTCTGCTCTTCTCCTTTCAAAACTTGCTAAAAGCTGTATTTAAAAGAACAGATTGGCGGGGGTAATTCACACCCTTCAATGCCAGCTTAATATTTAGGTTAGTGGGAATCACAGAGGAATTAGGGATGGAAACTTCTTTGCTGGTGGTAGAAGCGGTCTGGTGAATTTTTAGAGAGAAGAGGCCGTCGATGTTTGAATGTAGAAAATTGTTCTGGCTGCAGCCTGCAGTATGGACTTGTTGGTGTGTGTAGCTCCCAGTGTTCTGACAGCGCGACGTTTTGGGGAAGCATGTGATTCAGCAGCTACCAGTGGGCTTCGTGCGGCGGAGATTTTGTGGCTGTTAGCGGAGTTGATAACAGAGGGTCGTTAAGAGAAGCCTACATGCAGTAGGCAAAGGAGTAATGTTTGCCGGCGGGGGACGTGCGGCGATTAACCTGTGCGGTAGTGAAAAGGAGTTAAAAAGAAGGAAGTGTGCGGATGCGGAAAGAATGGAATAATTGTGGTAGGCTGCCGGCTGAGTAGTTTGGTGAATGTTTGGTGTGGGTCCGGCGCTGCCGATTGGATGGTGGGGCTGCAGTGTGAGTCAGATAAAAAAAAAAAAAACCAGGAGTAGGATCCAATGGGACTAACTGGCATGTATAGAGGCGTGTAATGCAAAAGGGCTGTTTTTGGTAGTTTTTCTCGCTCACGGCCATACCACCCTGAACACGCCCGATCTCGTCTGATCTTGGAAGCTAAGCAGGGTAGGGTCTGGTTAGTACTTGGATGGGAAACCACCTGGGAATACCAGGTGCTGTAAGCTTTTCTCACTTTTACTTTATACAGGGGGCGCTCCACTTCACGATTAATTTAAATCTATCACTCCCCTTCCATTTTACTATTTTATATATATATATTTTTTTTCTCTCTTTCATAAAGGCAGCTTTTAGAAACCGTTTTACTCTAAATACTGCCTGGCAATTCTAGGTGCTGTAAGCTGTTCGTGCCTTTATTCCACCAGGACGCGATCTTCTCACAAACTTGAAGACTGTCACTCCCCATTCACGTTTTACAACTTATTGTTAATGATAAAAAGACAGCTTTTTACACACAGTTTTAAACAAAGTACTGATATAATTCCTCTTCAACTCACCGCTTTGTTTTCTATGCAAAAACCACTTCACCATAGAAGACTCGATATTATTGGCATAGCAAGGTCTGCTCTTCTCCTCCTTTCAAAACTCGCTAAAAGCTGTATTTAAAAGAGCAGGCTGGCCGGGGTAATTCACACCCTTCAATGCCAGCTTAATGTTTAGGTTGGTGGGAATCACAGAGGAATTAGGGATGGAAACTTCTTTGCTGGTGGTAGAAGCGTTCTGGTGAATTTTTAGAGAGAAGAGGCCGTCGATGTTTGAATGTAGAAAATTGTTCTGGCTGCAGCCTGCAGTATGGACTTGTTGGCGTGTGTAGCTCCCAGTGTTCTGACAGCGCGACGTTTTGGGGAAGCATGTGATTCAACAGCTACCAGTGGGCTTCGTGCGGCGGAGATTTTGTGGCTGTTAGCGGAGTTGATAACAGAGGGTCGTTAAGAGATGCCTGCATGCGGTAGGCAAAGGAGTAATGTTTGCTGGCGGGGGACGTGCGGCGATTAACCTGTGCGGTAGTGAAAAGGAGTTAAAGAGAAGGAAGTGTGCGGATGCGGAAAGAATGGAATAATTGTGGTAGGCTGCCGGCTGAGTAGTTTGGTGAATGTTTGGTGTGGGTCCGGCGCTGCCGATTGGATGGTGGGGCTGCAGTGTGAGTCAGATAAAAAAAAAAAAACAGGTGTAGGATCCAATGGGACTAACTGGCATGTATAGACGCGTGTAATGCAAAAGAGCTGTTTTTGGTAGTGTCTCTCGCTTACGGCCGTACCACCCTGAACACACCCGATCTCGTCCGATCTCGGTAAGCTAAGCAGGGTAAGGTCTGGTTAGTACTTGGAAGGAAGACCACCTGGGAATACCAGGTGCCGTAAGCTTTTCTCACTTTTACTTTATACAGGGGGCGCTCCACTTCACGATTAATTTAAATCTATCACTCCCCTTCTATTTTACTATTTTATATATATATATTTTTTTTCTCTCTTTCATAAAGGCAGCTTTTAGAAACCGTTTTACTCTAAATACTGCCTGGCAATTCTAGGTGCTGTAAGCTGTTCGTGCCTTTATTCCACCAGGACGCGATCTTCTCACAAACTTGAAGACTGTCACTCCCCATTCACGTTTTACAACTTATTGTTAATGATAAAGAGACAGCTTTTTACACACAGTTTTAAACAAAGTACTGATATAATTCCTCTTCAACTCACCGCTTTGTTTTCTATGCAAAAACCACTTCACCATAGAAGACTCGATATTATTGGCATAGCAAGGTCTGCTCTTCTCCTCCTTTCAAAACTCGCTAAAAGCTGTATTTAAAAGAGCAGGCTGGCCGGGGTAATTCACATCCTTCAATGCCAGATTAATGTTTAGGTTGGTGGGAATCACAGAGGAATTAGGGATGGAAACTTCTTTGCTGGTGGTAGAAGCGTTCTGGTGAATTTTTAGAGAGAAGAGGCCGTCGATGTTTGAATGTAGAAAATTGTTCTGGCTGCAGCCTGCAGTATGGACTTGTTGGCGTGTGTAGCTCCCAGTGTTCTGACAGCGCGACGTTTTGGGGAAGCATGTGATTCAACAGCTACCAGTGGGCTTCGTGCGGCGGAGATTTTGTGGCTGTTAGCGGAGTTGATAACAGAGGGTCGTTAAGAGAAGCCTGCATGCGGTAGGCAAAGGAGTAATGTTTGCTGGCGGGGGACGTGCGGCGATTAACCTGTGCGGTAGTGAAAAGGAGTTAAAGAGAAGGAAGTGTGCGGATGCGGAAAGAATGGAATAATTGTGGTAGGCTGCCGGCTGAGTAGTTTGGTGAATGTTTGGTGTGGGTCCGGCGCTGCCAATTGGATGGTGGGGCTGCAGTGTGAGTCAGATAAAAAAAAAAAACAGGAGTAGGATCCAATGGGACTAACTGGCATGTATAGAGGCGTGTAATGCAAAAGGGCTGTTTTTGTTCGCGGCTCTCGTTTATGGCCATACCACCCTGAACACGCCCGATCTCGTCTGATCTCGGAAGCTAAGTGGGGTAGGGTCTGGTTAGTACTTGGATGGGTGACTGCCTGGGAATACCACGTGCTGTAAGCTTTTCTCACTTTTACTTTATACAGGGGGCACTCCACCTCACGATTAATTTAAATCTATCACTCCCCTTACTATTTTATATATTTCTTTTTTCTCTCATTCATAAAGGCAGCTTTTACACACGTTTTACTCTAAATACTGCCTGGTAATTCTAGGTGCTGTAAGCTGTTCGTGCCTTTATTCCACCAGGGCGCGATCTTCTCACAAACTTGAAGACTGTCACTCCCCATTCACGTTTTACAACTTATTGTTAATGATAAAGAGACAGCTTTTTACACACAGTTTTAAACAAAGTACTGATATAATTCCTCTTCAACTCATCGCTTTGTTTTCTATGCAAAAACCACTTCACCACAGAAGACTCGATATTATTGGCATAGCAAGTTCTGCTCTTCTCCTCCTTTCAAAACTTGCTAAAAGCTGTATTTAAAAGAGCAGGTTGGCCGGGGTAATTCACACCCTTCAATGCCAGCTTAATGTTTAGGTTAGTGGGAATCACAGAGGAATTAGGGATGGAAACTTCTTTGCTGGTGGTAGAAGCGGTCTGGTGAATTTTTAGAGAGAAGAGGCCGTCGATGTTTGAATGTAGAAAATTGTTCTGGCTGCAGCCTGCAGTATGGACTTGTTGGTGTGTGTAGCTCCCAGTGTTCTGACAGCACGACGTTTTGGGGAAGCATGTGATTCAGCAGCTACCAGTGGGCTTCGTGCGGCGGAGATTTTGTGGCTGTTAGCGGAGTTGATAACAGAGGGTCGTTAAGAGAAGCCTGCATGCAGTAGGCAAAGGAGTAATGTTTGCCGGCGGGGGACGTGCGGCGATTAACCTGTGCGGTAGTGAAAAGGAGTTAAAAAGAAGGAAGTGTGCGGATGCGGAAAGAATGGAATAATTGTGGTAGGCTGCCGGCTGAGTAGTTTGGTGAATGTTTGGTGTGGGTCCGGCGCTGCCGATTGGATGGTGGGGCTGCAGTGTGAGTCAGATAAAAAAAAAAAAAAAAACCAGGAGTAGGATCCAATGGGACTAACTGGCATGTATAGACGCGTGTAATGCAAAAGGGCTGTTTTTGGTAGCATCTCTCGCTTACGGCCATACCACCCTGAACACGCCCGATCTCGTCTGATCTCGGAAGCTAAGCAGGGTAGGGTCTGGTTAGTACTTGGATGGGAGACCACCTGGGAATACCTGGTGCTGTAAACTTTTCTCACTTTTACTTTATACAGGGGGCGCTCCACTTCACGATTAATTTAAATCTATCACTCCCCTTCCATTTTACTTTTTTATATATTTCTTTTTTCTCTCATTCATAAAGGCAGCTTTTACACACCGTTTTACTCTAAATACTGCCTGGTAATTCTAGCTGCTGTAAGCTGTTCGTGCCTTTATTCCACCAGGGCGCGATCTTCTCACAAACTTGAAGACTGTCACTCCCCATTCAAGTTTTACAACTTATTGTTAATAACAAAGAGACAGCTTTTTACACACAGTTTTAAACAAAGTACTGATATAATTACTCTTCAACTCATCGCTTTGTTTTCTATGCAAAAACCACTTCACCACAGAAGACTCGATATTATTGGCATAGCAAGTTCTGCTCTTCTCCTCCTTTCAAAACTTGCTAAAAGCTGTATTTAAAAGAGCAGGTTGGCCGGGGTAATTCACACCCTTCAATGCCAGCTTAATGTTTAGGTTAGTGGGAATCACAGAGGAATTAGGGATGGAAACTTCTTTGCTGGTGGTAGAAGCGGTCTGGTGAATTTTTAGAGAGAAGAGGCCGTCGATGTTTGAATGTAGAAAATTGTTCTGGCTGCAGCCTGCAGTATGGACTTGTTGGTGTGTGTAGCTCCCAGTGTTCTGACAGCACGACGTTTTGGGGAAGCATGTGATTCAGCAGCTACCAGTGGGCTTCGTGCGGCGGAGATTTTGTGGCTGTTAGCGGAGTTGATAACAGAGGGTCGTTAAGAGAAGCCTGCATGCAGTAGGCAAAGGAGTAATGTTTGCCGGCGGGGGACGTGCGGCGATTAACCTGTGCGGTAGTGAAAAGGAGTTAAAAAGAAGGAAGTGTGCGGATGCGGAAAGAATGGAATAATTGTGGTAGGCTGCCGGCTGAGTAGTTTGGTGAATGTTTGGTGTGGGTCCGGCGCTGCCGATTGGATGGTGGGGCTGCAGTGTGAGTCAGATAAAAAAAAAAAAAAAAACCAGGAGTAGGATCCAATGGGACTAACTGGCATGTATAGACGCGTGTAATGCAAAAGGGCTGTTTTTGGTAGCATCTCTCGCTTACGGCCATACCACCCTGAACACGCCCGATCTCGTCTGATCTCGGAAGCTAAGCAGGGTAGGGTCTGGTTAGTACTTGGATGGGAGACCACCTGGGAATACCTGGTGCTGTAAACTTTTCTCACTTTTACTTTATACAGGGGGCGCTCCACTTCACGATTAATTTAAATCTATCACTCCCCTTCCATTTTACTATTTTATATATATATATATATTTTTTTTTTTTTTTCTCTCATTCATAAAGGCAGCTTTTAGAAACCGTTTTACTCTAAATACTTCCTGGTAATTCTAGGTGCTGTAAGCTGTTCGTGCCTTTATTCCACCAGGGCGCGATCTTCTCACAAACTTGAAGACTGTCACTCCCCATTCACGTTTTACAACTTATTGTTGATGATAAAGAGACAGCTTTTTACACACAGTTTTAAACAAAGTACTGATATTATTCCTCTTCAACTGACCGCTTTGTTTTCTATGCAAAAACCACTTCGCCACAGAAGACTCGATTTTATTGGCATAGCAAGTTCTGCTCTTCTCCTTTCAAAACTTGCTAAAAGCTGTATTTAAAAGAACAGATTGGCCGGGGTAATTCACACCCTTCAATGCCAGCTTAATGTTTAGGTTAGTGGGAGTCACAGAGGAATTAGGGATGGAAACTTCTTTGCTGGTGGTAGAAGCGGTCTGGTGAATTTTTAGAGAGAAGAGGCCGTCGATGTTTGAATGTAGAAAATTGTTCTGGCTGCAGCCTGCAGTATAGACTTGTTGGTGTGTGTAGCTCCCAGTGTTCTGACAGCGTGACGTTTTGGGGAAGCATGTGATTCAGCAGCTACCAGTGGGTTTCGTGCGGCGGAGATTTTGTGGCTGTTAGCGGAGTTGATAACAGAGGGTCGTTAAGAGAAGCCTGCATGCAGTAGGCAAAGGAGTAATGTTTGCCGGCGGGGGACGTGCGGCGATTAACCTGTGCGGTAGTGAAAAGGAGTTAAAAAGAAGGAAGTGTGCGGATGCGGAAAGAATGGAATAATTGTGGTAGGCTGCTGGCTGAGTAGTTTGGTGAATGTTTGGTGTGGGTCCGGCGCTGCCGATTGGATGGTGGGGCTGCAGTGTGAGTCAGATAAAAAAAAAAAAACAACATTAGTAGGATCCAATGGGACCAACTGGCATGTATAGAGGCGTGTAATGCAAACGGGCTGTTTTTGGTAGCATCTCTCGCTTACGGCCATACCACCCTGAACACGCCTGATCTCGTCTGATCTCGGAAGCTAAGCAGCGTAGGGTCTGGTTAGTACTTGGATGGGAGACCACCTGGGAATTCCAGGTGCTGTAAGCTTTTCTCACTTTTACTTTAAACGGGGGGCGCTCCACTTCACGATTAATTTAAATCTAGCACTCCCCTTCCATTTTACTATTTTATATATATATATTTTTTCTCTCTTTCATAAAGCCAGCTTATAGAAACCGTTTTACTCTAAATACTTCCTGGTAATTCTAGGTGCTGTAAGCTGTTCGTGCCTTTATTCCACCAGGGCGCGATCTTCTCACAAACTTGAAGACTGTCACTCCCCATTCACGTTTTACAACTTATTGTTAATGATAAAGAGACAGCTTTTTACACACAGTTTTAAACAAAGTACTGATATTATTCCTCTTCAACTGACCGCTTTGTTTTCTATGCAAAAACCACTTCGCCACAGAAGACTCGATATTATTGGCATAGCAAGTTCTGCTCTTCTCCTTTCAAAACTTACTAAAAGCTGTATTTAAAAGAACAGATTGGCCGGGGTAATTCACACCCTTCAATGCCAGCTTAATGTTTAGGTTAGTGGGAATCACAGAGGAATTAGGGATGGAAACTTCTTTGCTGGTGGTAGAAGCGGTCTGGTGAATTTTTAGAGAGAAAAGGCCGTCGATGTTTGAATGTAGAAAATTGTTCTGGCTGTAGCCTGCAGTATGGACTTGTTGGTGTGTGTAGCTCCCAGTGTTCTGACAGCGTGACATTTTGGGGAAGCATGTGATTCAACAGCAACCAGTGGGCTTCGTGCGGCGGAGATTTTGTGGCTGTTAGCGGAGTTGATAACAGAGGGTCGTTAAGAGAAGCCTGCATACGGTAGGCAAAGGAGTAATGTTTGCCGGCGGGGGACATGCGGCGATTAACCTGTGAGGTAGTGAAAAGGACTTAAAGAGAAGGAAGTGTGCGGATGCGGAAAGAATGGAATAATTGTGGTAGGCTGCCGGCTGAGTAGTTTGGTGAATGTTTGGTGTGGGTCCGGCGCTGCCGATTGGATGGTGGTGCTGCAGTGTGAGTCAGATAAAAAAAAAAAAAAAACCAGGAGTAGGATCCAATGGGACTAACTGGCATGTAGAGACGCGTGTAATGCAAAAGGGCTGTTTTTGGTAGCATCTCTCGCTTACGGCCATACCACCCTGAACACGCCCGATCTCGTCTGATCTCGGAAGCTAAGTAGGGTAGGGTATGGTTAGTACTTGGATGGGAGACCACCTGGGAATACCAGGTGCTGTAAGCTTTTCTCACTTTTACTTTATACAGGGGGCACTCCACTTCACGATTAATTTAAATCTATCACTCCCCTTCCATTTTACTATTTTATATATATATTTTTTTTTTTTCTCTCATTCATAAAGGCAGCTTTTAGAAACCGTTTTACTCTAAATACTTCCTGGTAATTCTAGGTGCTGTAAGCTGTTCGTGCCTTTATTCCACCAGGGCGCGATCTTCTCACAAACTTGAAGACTGTCACTCCCCATTCACGTTTTACAACTTATTGTTAATGATAAAGAGACAGCTTTTTACACACAGTTTTAAACAAAGTACTGATATTATTCCTCTTCAACTGACCGCTTTGTTTTCTATGCAAAAACCACTTCGCCACAGAAGACTCGATATTATTGGCATAGCAAGTTCTGCTCTTCTCCTTTCAAAACTTGCTAAAAGCTGTATTTAAAAGAACAGATTGGCCGGGGTAATTCACACCCTTCAATGCCAGCTTAATGTTTAGGTTAGTGGGAATCACAGAGGAATTAGGGATGGAAACTTCTTTGCTGGTGGTAGAAGCGGTCTGGTGAATTTTTAGAGAGAAGAGGCCGTCGATGTTTGAATGTAGAAAATTGTTCTGGCTGCAGCCTGCAGTATGGACTTGTTGGTGTGTGTAGCTCCCAGTGTTCTGACAGCGCGACGTTTTGGGGAAGCATGTGATTCAGCAGCTACCAGTGGGCTTCGTGCGGCGGAGATTTTGTGGCTGTTAGCGGAGTTGATAACAGAGGGTCGTTAAGAGAAGCCTGCATGCAGTAGGCAAAGGAGTAATGTTTGCCGGCGGGGGACGTGCGGCGATTAACCTGTGCGGTAGTGAAAAGGAGTTAAAAAGAAGGAAGTGTGCGGATGCGGAAAGAATGGAATAATTGTGGTAGGCTGCCGGCTGAGTAGTTTGGTGAATGTTTGGTGTGGGTCCGGCGCTGCCGATTGGATGGTGGGGCTGCAGTGTGAGTCAGATAAAAAAAAAAAAAAAAACCAGGAGTAGGATCCAATGGGACTAACTGGCATGTATAGAGGCGTGTAATGCAAAAGGGCTGTTTTTGGTAGCATCTCTCGCTTACGGCCATACCACCCTGAACACGCCCGATCTCGTCTGATCTCGGAAGCCAAGCAGGGTAGGGTCTGGTTAGTACTTGGATGGGAGACCTCCTGGGAATACCAGGTGCTGTAAGCCTTTCTCACTTTTACTTTATACAGGGGGCGCACCACTTCACGATTAATTTAAATCTATCACTGCCCTTCCATTTTACTATTTTATATATATATATTTTTTTTTCTCTCATTCATAAAGGCAGCTTTTAGAAACCGTTTTACTCTAAATACTTCCTGGTAATTCTAGGTGCTGTAAGCTGTTCGTGCCTTTATTCCACCAGGGCGCGATCTTCTCACAAACTTGAAGACGGTCACTCCCCATTCACGTTTTACAACTTATTGTTAATGATAAAGAGACAGCTTTTTACACACAGTTTTAAACAAAGTACTGATATTATTCCTCTTCAACTCACCGCTTTGTTTTCTATGCAAAAACCACTTCGCCACAGAAGACTCGATATTATTGGCATAGCAAGTTCTGCTCTTCTCCTTTCAAAACGTGCTAAAAGCTGTATTTAAAAGAACAGATTGGCGGGGGTAATTCACACCCTTCAATGCCAGCTTAATATTTAGGTTAGTGGGAATCACAGAGGAATTAGGGATGGAAACTTCTTTGCTGGTGGTAGAAGCGGTCTGGTGAATTTTTAGAGAGAAGAGGCCGTCGATGTTTGAATGTAGAAAATTGTTCTGGCTGCAGCCTGCAGTATGGACTTGTTGGTGTGTGTAGCTCCCAGTGTTCTGACAGCGCGACGTTTTGGGGAAGCATGTGATTCAGCAGCTACCAGTGGGCTTCGTGCGGCGGAGATTTTGTGGCTGTTAGCGGAGTTGATAACAGAGGGTCGTTAAGAGAAGCCTACATGCAGTAGGCAAAGGAGTAATGTTTGCCGGCGGGGGACGTGCGGCGATTAACCTGTGCGGTAGTGAAAAGGAGTTAAAAAGAAGGAAGTGTGCGGATGCGGAAAGAATGGAATAATTGTGGTAGGCTGCCGGCTGAGTAGTTTGGTGAATGTTTGGTGTGGGTCCGGCGCTGCCGATTGGATGGTGGGGCTGCAGTGTGAGTCAGATAAAAAAAAAAAAAACAGGAGTAGGATCCAATGGGACTAACTGGCATGTATAGAGGCGTGTAATGCAAAAGGGCTGTTTTTGGTAGTTTTTCTCGCTCACGGCCATACCACCCTGAACACGCCCGATCTCGTCTGATCTTGGAAGCTAAGCAGGGTAGGGTCTGGTTAGTACTTGGATGGGAAACCACCTGGGAATACCAGGTGCTGTAAGCTTTTCTCACTTTTACTTTATACAGGGGGCGCTCCACTTCACGATTAATTTAAATCTATCACTCCCCTTCCATTTTACTATTTTATATATATATATATATTTTTGTCTCATTCATAAAGGCAGCTTTTAGAAACCGTTTTACTCTAAATACTTCCTGGTAATTCTAGGTGCTGTAAACTGTTCGTGCCTTTATTCCACCAGGGCGCGATCTTCTCACCAACTTGAAGACTGTCACTCCCCATTCACGTTTTACAACTTATTGTTAATGATAAAGAGACAGCTTTTTACACACAGTTTTAAACAAAGTACTGATATTATTCCTCTTCAACTGACCGCTTTGTTTTCTATGCAAAAACCACTTCGCCACAGAAGACTCGATATTATTGGCATAGCAAGTTCTGCTCTTCTCCTTTCAAAACTTGCTAAAAGCTGTATTTAAAAGAGCAGGTTGGCCGGGGTAATTCACGCCCTTCAATGCCAACTTAATGTTTAGGTTAGTGGGAATCACAGAGGAATTAGGGATGGAAACTTCTTTGCTGGTGGTAGAAGCGGTCTGGTGAATTTTTAGAGAGATGAGGCCGTCGATGTTTCAATGTAGAAAATTGTTCTGGCTGCAGCCTGCAGTATGGACTTGTTGGTGTGTGTAGCTCCCAGTGTTCTGACAGCGCAATGTTTTGGGGAAGCATGTGATTCAGCAGCTACCAGTGGGCTTCGTGCAGCGGAGATTTTGTGGCTGTTAGCGGAGTTGATAACAGAGGGTCGTTAAGAGAAGCCTGCATGCGGTAGGCAAAGGAGTAATGTTTGCCGGAGGGGGACATGCGGCGATTAACCTGTGCGGTAGTGAAAAGGACTTAAAGAGAAGGAAGTGTGTGGATGCGGAAAGAATGGAATAATTGTGGTAGGCTGCCAGCTGAGTAGTTTGGTGAATGTTTGGTGTGGGTCCAGCACTGCCGATTGGATGGTGGGGCTGCAGTGTGAGTCAGATAAAAAAAAAAAAAAAACCAGGAGTAGGATACAATGGGACTAACTGGCATGTATAGAGGCGTGTAACACAAAAGGGCTGTTTTTGTTAGCAGCTCTTGCTTACGGCCATACCACCCTAAACACGCCCGATCTCGTCTGATCTCGGAAGCTAAGCAAGGTAGGGTCTGGTTAGTACTTGGATGGGAGGCCACCTGGGAATACCAGGTGCTGTAAGCTTTTCTCACTTTTACTTTATACAGGGGGCGCTCCACTTCACGATTAATTTAAATCTATCACTCCCCTTCCATTTTACTATTTTATATATATATTTTTTTTTCTCTCATTCATAAAGGCAGCTTTTAGAAACCGTTTTACTCTAAATACTGCCTGGTAATTCTAGCTGCTGTAAGCTGTTCGTGCCTTTATTCCACCAGGGCGCGATCTTCTCACAAACTTGAAGACTGTCACTCCCCATTCAAGTTTTACAACTTATTGTTAATAACAAAGAGACAGCTTTTTACACACAGTTTTAAACAAAGTACTGATATAATTCCTCTTCAACTCACCGCTTTGTTTTCTATGCAAAAACCACTTCACCACAGAAGACTCGATATTATTGGCATAGCAAGTTCTGCTCTTCTCCTTTCAAAACTTGCTAAAAGCTGTATTTAAAAGAACAGATTGGCCGGGGTAATTCACACCCTTCAATGCCAGCTTAATGTTTAGGTTAGTGGGAATCACAGAGGAATTAGGGATGGAAACTTCTTTGCTGGTGGTAGAAGCGGTCTGGTGAATTTTTAGAGAGAAGAGGCCGCCGATGTTTGAATGTAGAAAATTGTTCTGGCTGCAGCCTGCAGTATGGACTTGTTGGCGTGTGTAGCTCCCAGTGTTCTGACAGCGCGACGTTTTGGGGAAGCATGTGATTCAACAGCTACCAGTGGGCTTCGTGCGGCGGAGATTTTGTGGCTGTTAGCGGAGTTGATAACAGAGGGTCGTTAAGAGAAGCCTGCATGCGGTAGGCAAAGGAGTAATGTTTGCTGGCGGGGGACGTGCGGCGATTAACCTGTGCGGTAGTGAAAAGGAGTTAAAGAGAAGGAAGTGTGCGGATGCGGAAAGAATGGAATAATTGTGGTAGGCTGCCGGCTGAGTAGTTTGGTGAATGTTTGGTGTGGGTCCGGCGCTGCCAATTGGATGGTGGGGCTGCAGTGTGAGTCAGATAAAAAAAAAAAAACAGGTGTAGGATCCAATGGGACTAACTGGCATGTATAGACGCGTGTAATGCAAAAGAGCTGTTTTTGGTAGTGTCTCTCGCTTACGGCCGTACCACCCTGAACACACCCGATCTCGTCCGATCTCGGTAAGCTAAGCAGGGTAAGGTCTGGTTAGTACTTGGAAGGAAGACCACCTGGAAATACCAGGTGCCGTAAGCTTTTCTCACTTTTACTTTATACAGGGGGCGCTCCACTTCACGATTAATTTAAATCTATCACTCCCCTTCCATTTTACTATTTTATATATATATATTTTTTTTCTCTCTTTCATAAAGGCAGCTTTTAGAAACCGTTTTACTCTAAATACTGCCTGGCAATTCTAGGTGCTGTAAGCTGTTCGTGCCTTTATTCCACCAGGACGCGATCTTCTCACAAACTTGAAGACTGTCACTCCCCATTCACGTTTTACAACTTATTGTTAATGATAAAGAGACAGCTTTTTACACACAGTTTTAAACAAAGTACTGATATAATTCCTCTTCAACTCACCGCTTTGTTTTCTATGCAAAAACCACTTCACCATAGAAGACTCGATATTATTGGCATAGCAAGGTCTGCTCTTCTCCTCCTTTCAAAACTCGCTAAAAGCTGTATTTAAAAGAGCAGGCTGGCCGGGGTAATTCACATCCTTCAATGCCAGATTAATGTTTAGGTTGGTGGGAATCACAGAGGAATTAGGGATGGAAACTTCTTTGCTGGTTGTAGAAGCGTTCTGGTGAATTTTTAGAGAGAAGAAGCCGTCGATGTTTGAATGTAGAAAATTGTTCTGGCTGCAGCCTGCAGTATGGACTTGTTGGCGTGTGTAGCTCCCAGTGTTCTGACAGCGCGACGTTTTGGGGAAGCATGTGATTCAACAGCTACCAGTGGGCTTCGTGCGGCGGAGATTTTGTGGCTGTTAGCGGAGTTGATAACAGAGGGTCGTTAAGAGAAGCCTACATGCAGTAGGCAAAGGAGTAATGTTTGCCGGCGGGGGACGTGCGGCGATTAACCTGTGCGGTAGTGAAAAGGAGTTAAAAAGAAGGAAGTGTGCGGATGCGGAAAGAATGGAATAATTGTGGTAGGCTGCCGGCTGAGTAGTTTGGTGAATGTTTGGTGTGGGTCCGGCGCTGCCGATTGGATGGTGGGGCTGCAGTGTGAGTCAGATAAAAAAAAAAAAAACAGGAGTAGGATCCAATGGGACTAACTGGCATGTATAGAGGCGTGTAATGCAAAAGGGCTGTTTTTGGTAGTTTTTCTCGCTCACGGCCATACCACCCTGAACACGCCCGATCTCGTCTGATCTTGGAAGCTAAGCAGGGTAGGGTCTGGTTAGTACTTGGATGGGAAACCACCTGGGAATACCAGGTGCTGTAAGCTTTTCTCACTTTTACTTTATACAGGGGGCGCTCCACTTCACGATTAATTTAAATCTATCACTCCCCTTCCATTTTACTATTTTATATATATATATATATTTTTGTCTCATTCATAAAGGCAGCTTTTAGAAACCGTTTTACTCTAAATACTTCCTGGTAATTCTAGGTGCTGTAAACTGTTCGTGCCTTTATTCCACCAGGGCGCGATCTTCTCACCAACTTGAAGACTGTCACTCCCCATTCACGTTTTACAACTTATTGTTAATGATAAAGAGACAGCTTTTTACACACAGTTTTAAACAAAGTACTGATATTATTCCTCTTCAACTGACCGCTTTGTTTTCTATGCAAAAACCACTTCGCCACAGAAGACTCGATATTATTGGCATAGCAAGTTCTGCTCTTCTCCTTTCAAAACTTGCTAAAAGCTGTATTTAAAAGAGCAGGTTGGCCGGGGTAATTCACGCCCTTCAATGCCAACTTAATGTTTAGGTTAGTGGGAATCACAGAGGAATTAGGGATGGAAACTTCTTTGCTGGTGGTAGAAGCGGTCTGGTGAATTTTTAGAGAGATGAGGCCGTCGATGTTTCAATGTAGAAAATTGTTCTGGCTGCAGCCTGCAGTATGGACTTGTTGGTGTGTGTAGCTCCCAGTGTTCTGACAGCGCAATGTTTTGGGGAAGCATGTGATTCAGCAGCTACCAGTGGGCTTCGTGCAGCGGAGATTTTGTGGCTGTTAGCGGAGTTGATAACAGAGGGTCGTTAAGAGAAGCCTGCATGCGGTAGGCAAAGGAGTAATGTTTGCCGGAGGGGGACATGCGGCGATTAACCTGTGCGGTAGTGAAAAGGACTTAAAGAGAAGGAAGTGTGTGGATGCGGAAAGAATGGAATAATTGTGGTAGGCTGCCAGCTGAGTAGTTTGGTGAATGTTTGGTGTGGGTCCAGCACTGCCGATTGGATGGTGGGGCTGCAGTGTGAGTCAGATAAAAAAAAAAAAAAAACCAGGAGTAGGATACAATGGGACTAACTGGCATGTATAGAGGCGTGTAACACAAAAGGGCTGTTTTTGTTAGCAGCTCTTGCTTACGGCCATACCACCCTAAACACGCCCGATCTCGTCTGATCTCGGAAGCTAAGCAAGGTAGGGTCTGGTTAGTACTTGGATGGGAGGCCACCTGGGAATACCAGGTGCTGTAAGCTTTTCTCACTTTTACTTTATACAGGGGGCGCTCCACTTCACGATTAATTTAAATCTATCACTCCCCTTCCATTTTACTATTTTATATATATATTTTTTTTTCTCTCATTCATAAAGGCAGCTTTTAGAAACCGTTTTACTCTAAATACTGCCTGGTAATTCTAGCTGCTGTAAGCTGTTCGTGCCTTTATTCCACCAGGGCGCGATCTTCTCACAAACTTGAAGACTGTCACTCCCCATTCAAGTTTTACAACTTATTGTTAATAACAAAGAGACAGCTTTTTACACACAGTTTTAAACAAAGTACTGATATAATTCCTCTTCAACTCACCGCTTTGTTTTCTATGCAAAAACCACTTCACCACAGAAGACTCGATATTATTGGCATAGCAAGTTCTGCTCTTCTCCTTTCAAAACTTGCTAAAAGCTGTATTTAAAAGAACAGATTGGCCGGGGTAATTCACACCCTTCAATGCCAGCTTAATGTTTAGGTTAGTGGGAATCACAGAGGAATTAGGGATGGAAACTTCTTTGCTGGTGGTAGAAGCGGTCTGGTGAATTTTTAGAGAGAAGAGGCCGCCGATGTTTGAATGTAGAAAATTGTTCTGGCTGCAGCCTGCAGTATGGACTTGTTGGCGTGTGTAGCTCCCAGTGTTCTGACAGCGCGACGTTTTGGGGAAGCATGTGATTCAACAGCTACCAGTGGGCTTCGTGCGGCGGAGATTTTGTGGCTGTTAGCGGAGTTGATAACAGAGGGTCGTTAAGAGAAGCCTGCATGCGGTAGGCAAAGGAGTAATGTTTGCTGGCGGGGGACGTGCGGCGATTAACCTGTGCGGTAGTGAAAAGGAGTTAAAGAGAAGGAAGTGTGCGGATGCGGAAAGAATGGAATAATTGTGGTAGGCTGCCGGCTGAGTAGTTTGGTGAATGTTTGGTGTGGGTCCGGCGCTGCCAATTGGATGGTGGGGCTGCAGTGTGAGTCAGATAAAAAAAAAAAAACAGGTGTAGGATCCAATGGGACTAACTGGCATGTATAGACGCGTGTAATGCAAAAGAGCTGTTTTTGGTAGTGTCTCTCGCTTACGGCCGTACCACCCTGAACACACCCGATCTCGTCCGATCTCGGTAAGCTAAGCAGGGTAAGGTCTGGTTAGTACTTGGAAGGAAGACCACCTGGAAATACCAGGTGCCGTAAGCTTTTCTCACTTTTACTTTATACAGGGGGCGCTCCACTTCACGATTAATTTAAATCTATCACTCCCCTTCCATTTTACTATTTTATATATATATATTTTTTTTCTCTCTTTCATAAAGGCAGCTTTTAGAAACCGTTTTACTCTAAATACTGCCTGGCAATTCTAGGTGCTGTAAGCTGTTCGTGCCTTTATTCCACCAGGACGCGATCTTCTCACAAACTTGAAGACTGTCACTCCCCATTCACGTTTTACAACTTATTGTTAATGATAAAGAGACAGCTTTTTACACACAGTTTTAAACAAAGTACTGATATAATTCCTCTTCAACTCACCGCTTTGTTTTCTATGCAAAAACCACTTCACCATAGAAGACTCGATATTATTGGCATAGCAAGGTCTGCTCTTCTCCTCCTTTCAAAACTCGCTAAAAGCTGTATTTAAAAGAGCAGGCTGGCCGGGGTAATTCACATCCTTCAATGCCAGATTAATGTTTAGGTTGGTGGGAATCACAGAGGAATTAGGGATGGAAACTTCTTTGCTGGTTGTAGAAGCGTTCTGGTGAATTTTTAGAGAGAAGAAGCCGTCGATGTTTGAATGTAGAAAATTGTTCTGGCTGCAGCCTGCAGTATGGACTTGTTGGCGTGTGTAGCTCCCAGTGTTCTGACAGCGCGACGTTTTGGGGAAGCATGTGATTCAACAGCTACCAGTGGGCTTCGTGCGGCGGAGATTTTGTGGCTGTTAGCGGAGTTGATAACAGAGGGTCGTTAAGAGAAGCCTGCATGCGGTAGGCAAAGGAGTAATGTTTGCCGGCGGGGGACGTGCGGCGATTAACCTGTGCGGTAGTGAAAAGGAGTTAAAGAGAAGGAAGTGTGCGGATGCGGAAAGAATGGAATAATTGTGGTAGGCTGCCGGCTGAGTAGTTTGGTGAATGTTTGGTGTGGGTCCGGCGCTGCCAATTGGCTGGTGGGGCTGCAGTGTGAGTCAGATAAAAAAAAAAAACAGGAGTAGGATCCAATGGGACTAACTGGCATGTATAGAGGCGTGTAATGCAAAAGGGCTGTTTTTGTTCGTGGCTCTCGTTTATGGCCATACCACCCTGAACACGCCCGATCTCGTCTGATCTCGGAAGCTAAGTGGGGTAGGGTCTGGTTAGTACTTGGATGGGTGACTGCCTGGGAATACCACGTGCTGTAAGCTTTTCTCACTTTTACTTTATACAGGGGGCACTCCACCTCACGATTAATTTAAATCTATCACTCCCCTTACTATTTTATATATTTCTTTTTTCTCTCATTCATTAAGGCAGCTTTTACACACGTTTTACTCTAAATACTGCCTGGTAATTCTAGGTGCTGTAAGCTGTTCGTGCCTTTATTCCACCAGGGCGCGATCTTCTCACAAACTTGAAGACTGTCACTCCCCATTCACGTTTTACAACTTATTGTTAATGATAAAGAGACAGCTTTTTACACACAGTTTTAAACAAAGTACTGATATTATTCCTCCGCTTTGTTTTCTATGCAAAAACCACTTCGCCACAGAAGACTCGATATTATTGGCATAGCAAGTTCTGCTCTTCTCCTTTCAAAACTTGCTAAAAGCTGTATTTAAAAGAACAGATTGGCCGGGGTAATTCACACCCTTCAATGCCAGCTTAATGTTTAGGTTAGTGGGAATCACAAAGGAATTAGGGATGGAAACTTCTTTGCTGGTGGTAGAAGCGGTCTGGTGAATTTTTAGAGAGAAGAGGCCGTCGATGTTTGAATGTAGAAAATTGTTCTGGCTGCAGCCTGCATTATGTACTTGTTGGTGTGTGTAGCTCCCAGTGTTCTGACAGCGTGACGTTTTGGGGAAGCATGTGATTCAGCAGCTACCAGTGGGCTTCGTGCGGCGGAGATTTTGTGGCTGTTAGCGGAGTTAATAACAGAGGGTCGTTAAGAGAAGCCTGCATGCAGTAGGCAAAGGAGTAATGTTTGCCGGCGGGGGACGTGCGGCGATTAACCTGTGCGGTAGTGAAAAGGAGTTAAAAAGAAGGAAGTGTGCGGATGCGGAAAGAATGGAATAATTGTGGTAGGCTGCCGGCTGAGTAGTTTGGTGAATGTTTGGTGTGGGTCCGGCGCTGCCGATTGGATGGTGGTGCTGCAGTGTGAGTCAGATAAAAAAAAAAAAAAACAGGAGTAGAATCCAATGGGACTAACTGGCATGTATAGACGCGTGTAATGCAAAAGGGCTGTTTTTGGTAGCGTCTCACGCTTATGGCCATACCACCCTGAACACGCCTGATCTTGGAAGCTAAGCAGGGTAGGGTCTGGTTAGTACTTGGATGGGAGACTTCCGGGGAATCCCAGGTGCTGTAAGCTTTTCTCACTTTTACTTTATACAGGGGGCGCTCCACTTCACGATGAATTTAAATCTATCACTCCCCTTCCATTTTACTATTTTATATATATATATTTTTTTTTTCTCTCATTCATAAAGGCAGCTTTTAGAAACCGTTTTACTCTAAATACTTCCTGGTAATTCTAGGTGCTGTAAGCTGTTCGTGCCTTTATTCCACCAGGGCGCGATCTTCTCACAAACTTGAAGACTGTCACTCCCCATTCACGTTTTACAACTTATTGTTAATGATAAAGAGACAGCTTTTTACACACAGTTTTAAACAAAGTACTGACATTATTCCTCTTCAACTGACCGCTTTGTTTTCTATGCAAAAACCACTTTGCCACAGAAGACTCGATATTATTGGCATAGCAAGTTCTGCTCTTCTCCTTTCAAAACTTGCTAAAAGCTGTATTTAAAAGAACAGATTGGCCGGGGTAATTCACACCCTTCAATGCCAGCTTAATGTTTAGGTTAGTGGGAATCACAGAGGAATTAGGGATGGAAACTTCTTTGCTGGTGGTAGAAGCGGTCTGGTGAATTTTTAGAGAGAAGAGGCCGTCGATGTTTGAATGTAGAAAATTGTTCTGGCTGTAGCCTGCAGTATGGACTTGTTGGTGTGTGTAGCTCCCAGTGTTCTGACAGCGCGACGTTTTGGGGAAGCATGTGATTCAGCAGCTACCAGTGGGCTTCGTGCGGCGGAGATTTTGTGGCTGTTAGCGGAGTTGATAACAGAGGGTCGTTAAGAGAAGCCTGCATGCAGTAGGCAAAGGAGTAATGTTTGCCGGCGGGGGACGTGCGGCGATTAACTTGTGCGGTAGTGAAAAGGAGTTAAAAAGAAGGAAGTGTGCGGATGCGGAAAGAATGGAATAATTGTGGTAGGCTGCCGGCTGAGTAGTTTGGTGAATGTTTGGTGTGGGTCCGGCGTTGCCGATTAGATGGTGGGGCTGCAGTGTGAGTCAGATAAAAAAAAAAAAAAACATTAGTAGGATCCAATGGGACCACCTGGCATGTATAGAGGCGTGTAATGCAAAAGGGCTGTTTTTGGTAGCATCTCTCGCTTATGGCCATGCCCGCCTGAACACGCCTGATCTCATCTGATCTCGGAAGCCAATCAGGGTAGGGTCTGATTAGTACTTGGATGGGAGACCTCCTGGGAATACCAGGTGCTGTAAGCTTTTCTCACTTTTACTTTATACAGGGGGCGCTCCACTTCACGATTAATTTAAATCTAGCACTCCCCTTCCATTTTACTATTTTATATATATATTTTTTTTCTCTCTTTCATAAAGCCAGCTTATAGAAACCGTTTTACTCTAAATACTTCCTGGTAATTCTAGGTGCTGTAAGCTGTTCGTGCCTTTATTCCACCAGGGCGCGATCTTCTCACAAACTTGAAGACTGTCACTCCCCATTCACGTTTTACAACTTATTGTTAATGATAAAGAGACAGCTTTTTACACACAGTTTTAAACAAAGTACTGATATTATTCCTCTTCAACTGACCGCTTTGTTTTCTATGCAAAAACCACTTCGCCACAGAAGACTCGATATTATTGGCATAGCAAGTTCTGCTCTTCTCCTTTCAAAACTTACTAAAAGCTGTATTTAAAAGAACAGATTGGCCGGGGTAATTCACACCCTTCAATGCCAGCTTAATGTTTAGGTTAGTGGGAATCACAGAGGAATTAGGGATGGAAACTTCTTTGCTGGTGGTAGAAGCGGTCTGGTGAATTTTTAGAGAGAAGAGGCCGTCGATGTTTGAATGTAGAAAATTGTTCTGGCTGTAGCCTGCAGTATGGACTTGTTGGTGTGTGTAGCTCCCAGTGTTCTGACAGCGCGACGTTTTGGGGAAGCATGTGATTCAGCAGCTACCAGTGGGCTTCGTGCGGCGGAGATTTTGTGGCTGTTAGCGGAGTTGATAACAGAGGGTCGTTAAGAGAAGCCTGCATGCAGTAGGCAAAGGAGTAATGTTTGCCGGCGGGGGACGTGCGGCGATTAACTTGTGCGGTAGTGAAAAGGAGTTAAAAAGAAGGAAGTGTGCGGATGCGGAAAGAATGGAATAATTGTGGTAGGCTGCCGGCTGAGTAGTTTGGTGAATGTTTGGTGTGGGTCCGGCGTTGCCGATTGGATGGTGGGGCTGCAGTGTGAGTCAGATAAAAAAAAAAAAAAACATTAGTAGGATCCAATGGGACCAACTGGCATGTATAGAGGCGTGTAATGCAAAAGGGCTGTTTTTGGTAGCATCTCTCGCTTATGGCCATGCCCGCCTGAACACGCCTGATCTCATCTGATCTCGGAAGCCAATCAGGGTAGGGTCTGGTTAGTACTTGGATGGGAGACCTCCTGGGAATACCAGGTGCTGTAAGCTTTTCTCACTTTTACTTTATACAGGGGGCGCTCCACTTCACGATTAATTTAAATCTATCACTCCCCTTCCATTTTACTATTTTATATATATATTTTTTTTCTCTCTTTCATAAAGCCAGCTTATAGAAACCGTTTTACTCTAAATACTTCCTGGTAATTCTAGGTGCTGTAAGCTGTTCGTGGCTTTATTCCACCAGGGCGCGATCTTCTCACAAACTTGAAGACTGTCACTCCCCATTCACGTTTTACAACTTATTGTTAATGATAAAGAGACAGCTTTTTACACACAGTTTTAAACAAAGTACTGATATTATTCCTCTTCAACTGACCGCTTTGTTTTCTATGCAAAAACCACTTCGCCACAGAAGACTCGATATTATTGGCATAGCAAGTTCTGCTCTTCTCCTTTCAAAACTTACTAAAAGCTGTATTTAAAAGAACAGATTGGCCGGGGTAATTCACACCCTTCAATGCCAGCTTAATGTTTAGGTTAGTGGGAATCACAGAGGAATTAGGGATGGAAACTTCTTTGCTGGTGGTAGAAGCGGTCTGGTGAATTTTTAGAGAGAAGAGGCCGTCGATGTTTGAATGTAGAAAATTGTTCTGGCTGCAGCCTGCAGTATGGACTTGTTGGTGTGTGTAGCTCCCAGTGTTCTGACAGCACGACGTTTTGGGGAAGCATGTGATTCAGCAGCTACCAGTGGGCTTCGTGCGGCAGAGATTTTGTGGCTGTTAGCGGAGTTGATTACAGAGGGTCGTTAAGAGAAGCCTGCATGCGGTAGGCAAAGGAGTAATGTTTGCCGGCGGGGGACGTGCGGCGATTAACCTGTGCGGTAGTGAAAAGGAGTTAAAGAGAAGGAAGTGTGCGGATGCGGAAAGAATGGAATAATTGTGGTAGGCTGCCGGCTGAGTAGTTTGGTGAATGTTTGGTGTGGTTCCGGCACTGCCGATTGGATGGTGGTGCTGCAGTGTGAGTCAGATAAAAAAAAAAAAAAAAACAGGAGTAGGATCCAATGGGACTAACTGGCATGTATAGACGCGTGTAATGCAAAAGGACTATTTTTGGTAGCGTCACTCGCTTACGGCCATACCACCCTGAACGCGCCCGATCTCGTCTGATCTCGGAAGCTAAGCAGGCTAGGGTCTGGTTAGTACTTGGATGGAAGACCACCTGGGAATACCGGGTGCTGTAAGCTTTTCTCACTTTTACTTTATACAGGGGGCGCTCCACTTCACGATTAATTTAAATCTATCACTCCCCTTCCATTTTACTATTTTATATATATATATATTTTTTTCTCTCATTCATAAAGGCAGCTTTTAGAAACCGTTTTACTCTAAATACTTCCTGGTAATTCAAGGTGCTGTAAGCTGTTCGTGCCTTTATTCCACCAGGGCGCGATCTTCTCACAAACTTGAAGACTGTCACTCCCCATTCACGTTTTAAAACTTATTGTTAATGATAAAGAGACAGCTTTTTACACACAGTTTTAAACAAAGTACTGATATTATTCCTCTTCAACTGACCGCTTTGTTTTCTATGCAAAAACCACTTCGCCACAGAAGACTCGATTTTATTGGCATAGCAAGTTCTGCTCTTCTCCTTTCAAAACTTGCTAAAAGCTGTATTTAAAAGAACAGATTGGCCGGGGTAATTCACACCCTTCAATGCCAGCTTAATGTTTAGGTTAGTGGGAGTCACAGAGGAATTATGGATGGAAACTTCTTTGCTGGTGGTAGAAGCGGTCTGGTGAATTTTTAGAGAGAAGAGGCCGTCGATGTTTGAATGTAGAAAATTGTTCTGGCTGCAGCCTGCAGTATAGACTTGTTGGTGTGTGTAGCTCCCAGTGTTCTGACAGCGTGACGTTTTGGGGAAGCATGTGATTCAGCAGCTACCAGTGGGTTTCGTGCGGCGGAGATTTTGTGGCTGTTAGCGGAGTTGATAACAGAGGGTCGTTAAGAGAAGCCTGCATGCAGTAGGCAAAGGAGTAATGTTTGCCGGCGGGGGACGTGCGGCGATTAACCTGTGCGGTAGTGAAAAGGAGTTAAAAAGAAGGAAGTGTGCGGATGCGGAAAGAATGGAATAATTGTGGTAGGCTGCTGGCTGAGTAGTTTGGTGAATGTTTGGTGTGGGTCCGGCGCTGCCGATTGGATGGTGGGGCTGCAGTGTGAGTCAGATAAAAAAAAAAAAACAACATTAGTAGGATCCAATGGGACCAACTGGCATGTATAGAGGCGTGTAATGCAAAAGGGCTGTTTTTGGTAGCATCTCTCGCTTACGGCCATACCACCCTGAACACGCCTGATCTCGTCTGATCTCGGAAGCTAAGCAGGGTAGGGTCTGGTTAGTACTTGGATGGGAGACCACCTGGGAATACCAGGTGCTGTAAGCTTTTTTTACTTTAAACGGGGGGCGCTCCACTTCACGATTAATTTAAATCTATCACTCCCCTTCCATTTTACTATTTTATATATATATATATTTTTTTTCTCTCATTCATAAAGGCAGCTTTTAGAAACCGTTTTACTCTAAATACTTCCTGGTAATTCTAGGTGCTGTAAGCTGTTCGTGCCTTTATTCCACCAGGGCGCGATCTTCTCACAAACTTGAAGACTGTCACTCCCCATTCACATTTTACAACTTATTGTTAATGATAAAGAGACAGCTTTTTACACACAGTTTTAAACAAAGTACTGATATTATTCCTCTTCAACTGAACGCTTTGTTTTCTATGCAAAAACCACTTCGCCACAGAAGACTCGATATTATTGGCATAGCAAGTTCTGCTCTTCTCCTTTCAAAACTTGCTAAAAGCTGTATTTAAAAGAACAGGTTGGCCGGGGTAATTCACACCCTTCAATGCCAGCTTAATGTTTAGGTTAGTGGGAATCACAGAGGAATTAGGGATGGAAACTTCTTTGCTGGTGGTAGAAGCGGTCTGGTGAATTTTTAGAGAGAAGAGGCCGTCGATGTTTGAATGTAGAAAATTGTTCTGGCTGCAGCCTGCAGTATGGACTTGTTGGTGTGTGTAGCTCCCAGTGTTCTGACAGCGCGACGTTTTGGGGAAGCATGTGATTCAGCAGCTACCAGTGGGCTTCGTGCGGCGGAGATTTTGTGGCTGTTAGCGGAGTTGATAACAGAGGGTCGTTAAGAGAAGCCTGCATGCAGTAGGCAAAGGAGTAATGTTTGCCGGCGGGGGACGTGCGGTGATTAACCTGTGCGGTAGTGAAAAGGAGTTAAAAAGAAGGAAGTGTGCGGATGCGGAAAGAATGGAATAATTGTGGTAGGCTGCCGGCTGAGTAGTTTGGTGAATGTTTGGTGTGGGTCCGGCGCTGCCGATTGGATGGTGGTGCTGCAGTGTGAGTCAGATAAAAAAAAAAAAAAAAACAGGAGTAGGATCCAATGGGACTAACTGGCATGTATAGACGCGTGTAATGCAAAAGGGCTGTTTTTGGTCGCGTCTCTCGCTTACGGCCATACCACCCTGAACACGCCCGATCTTGTCTGATCTCGGAAGCCAAGCAGGGTAGGGTCTGGTTAGTACTTGGATGGGAGACCTCCTGGGAATACCAGGTGCTGTAAGCTTTTCTCACTTTTACTTTATACAGGATGCGCTCCACTTCACGATTAATTTAAATCTATCACTCCCCTTCCATTTTACTATTTTATATATATATATATTTTTCTCTCATTCATAAAGGTAGCTTTTACACACCGTTTTACTCTAAATACTTCCTGGTAATTCTAGGTGCTGTAAGCTGTTCGTGCCTTTATTCCACCAGGGCGCGATCTTCTCACAAACTTGAAGACTGTCACTCCCCATTCACGTTTTACAACTTATTGTTAATGATAAAGAGACAGCTTTTTACACACAGTTTTAAACAAAGTACTGATATTATTCCTCTTCAACTGACCGCTTTGTTTTCTATGCAAAAACCACTTCGCCACAGAAGACTCGATATTATTGGCATAGCAAGTTCTGCTCTTCTCCTTTCAAAACTTGCTAAAAGCTGTATTTAAAAGAACAGA
>NC_064534.1:42624456-42626956 GCF_023856365.1 Brienomyrus brachyistius
AAGCGGTCTGGTGAATTTTTAGAGAGAAGAGGCCGTCGATGTTTGAATGTAGAAAATTGTTCTGGCTGCAGCCTGCAGTATGGACTTGTTGGTGTGTGTAGCTCCCAGTGTTCTGACAGCGTGACGTTTTGGGGAAGCATGTGATTCAGCAGCTACCAGTGGGCTTCGTGCGGCGGAGATTTTGTGGCTGTTAGCGGAGTTGATAACAGAGGGTCGTTAAGAGAAGCCTGCATGCAGTAGGCAAAGGAGTAATGTTTGCCGGCGGGGGACGTGCGGCGATTAACCTGTGCGGTAGTGAAAAGGAGTTAAAAAGAAGGAAGTGTGCGGATGCGGAAAGAATGGAATAATTGTGGTAGGCTGCTGGCTGAGTAGTTTGGTGAATGTTTGGTGTGGGTCCGGCGCTGCCGATTGGATGGTGGTGCTGCAGTGTGAGTCAGATAAAAAAAAAAAAAAACCAGGAGTAGGATCCAATGGGACTAACTGGCATGTATAGACGCGTGTAATGCAAAAGGGCTGTTTTTGGTAGCATCTCTCACTTACGGCCATACCACCCTGAACACGCCCGATCTCGTCTGATCTCGGAAGCTAAGCAGGGTAGGGTCTGGTTAGTACTTGGATGGGAGACCACCTGGGAATACCAGGTGCTGTAAGCTTTTCTCACTTTTACTTTATACAGTGGGCGCTCCACTTCACGATTAATTTAAATCTATCACTCCCCTTCCATTTTACTATTTTATATATATATATATTTTTTTTCTCTCATTCATAAAGGCAGCTTTTAGAAACCGTTTTACTCTAAATACTTCCTGGTAATTCTAGGTGCTGTAAGCTGTTCGTGCCTTTATTCCACCAGGGCGCGATCTTCTCACAAACTTGAAGACTGTCACTCCCCATTCACATTTTACAACTTATTGTTAATGATAAAGAGACAGCTTTTTACACACAGTTTTAAACAAAGTACTGATATTATTCCTCTTCAACTGAACGCTTTGTTTTCTATGCAAAAACCACTTCGCCACAGAAGACTCGATATTATTGGCATAGCAAGTTCTGCTCTTCTCCTTTCAAAACTTGCTAAAAGCTGTATTTAAAAGAACAGGTTGGCCGGGGTAATTCACACCCTTCAATGCCAGCTTAATGTTTAGGTTAGTGGGAATCACAGAGGAATTAGGGATGGAAACTTCTTTGCTGGTGGTAGAAGCGGTCTGGTGAATTTTTAGAGAGAAGAGGCCGTCGATGTTTGAATGTAGAAAATTGTTCTGGCTGCAGCCTGCAGTATGGACTTGTTGGTGTGTGTAGCTCCCAGTGTTCTGACAGCGCGACGTTTTGGGGAAGCATGTGATTCAGCAGCTACCAGTGGGCTTCGTGCGGCGGAGATTTTGTGGCTGTTAGCGGAGTTGATAACAGAGGGTCGTTAAGAGAAGCCTGCATGCAGTAGGCAAAGGAGTAATGTTTGCCGGCGGGGGACGTGCGGTGATTAACCTGTGCGGTAGTGAAAAGGAGTTAAAAAGAAGGAAGTGTGCGGATGCGGAAAGAATGGAATAATTGTGGTAGGCTGCCGGCTGAGTAGTTTGGTGAATGTTTGGTGTGGGTCCGGCGCTGCCGATTGGATGGTGGTGCTGCAGTGTGAGTCAGATAAAAAAAAAAAAAAAAACAGGAGTAGGATCCAATGGGACTAACTGGCATGTATAGACGCGTGTAATGCAAAAGGGCTGTTTTTGGTCGCGTCTCTCGCTTACGGCCATACCACCCTGAACACGCCCGATCTTGTCTGATCTCGGAAGCCAAGCAGGGTAGGGTCTGGTTAGTACTTGGATGGGAGACCTCCTGGGAATACCAGGTGCTGTAAGCTTTTCTCACTTTTACTTTATACAGGATGCGCTCCACTTCACGATTAATTTAAATCTATCACTCCCCTTCCATTTTACTATTTTATATATATATATATTTTTCTCTCATTCATAAAGGTAGCTTTTACACACCGTTTTACTCTAAATACTTCCTGGTAATTCTAGGTGCTGTAAGCTGTTCGTGCCTTTATTCCACCAGGGCGCGATCTTCTCACAAACTTGAAGACTGTCACTCCCCATTCACGTTTTACAACTTATTGTTAATGATAAAGAGACAGCTTTTTACACACAGTTTTAAACAAAGTACTGATATTATTCCTCTTCAACTGACCGCTTTGTTTTCTATGCAAAAACCACTTCGCCACAGAAGACTCGATATTATTGGCATAGCAAGTTCTGCTCTTCTCCTTTCAAAACTTGCTAAAAGCTGTATTTAAAAGAACAGATTGGCCGGGGTAATTCACACCCTTCAATGCCAGCTTAATGTTTAGGTTAGTGGGAGTCACAGAGGAATTAGGGATGGAAACTTCTTTGCTGGTGGTAGAAGCGGTCTGGTGAATTTTTAGAGAGAAGAGGCCGTCGATGTTTGAATGTAGAAAATTGTTCTGGCTGCAGCCTGCAGTATAGACTTGTTGGTGTGTGTAGCTCCC